>NW_022145837.1:3425395-3481310 GCF_002938485.1 Sitophilus oryzae
AGTGTTCTCGAATAGATGAATTTAAATATTTAAATAGTTTTTTTTCTTTATTCTTTGTATTTTTTTTGCTTCCGACGACGGAAAGAGATAAACTTTCCGAAACGTTAAGCATTTTTTTCCTTGTTAGGCAAATTTGTATAACCGTAAACCTAACTTCTGACAAGTAAACTGACAGAAAACATTCCTGTACTGGGTCCTTTCGAACTCGATGGCATGTGTCCATCAGCAGTTTACCATTAGCTGAAGAAGTATATTTCTTGGATTGGAGGGTATTAATTCATTATTAAATAACATTATTATCATCAAAAGAATATATTAAAACCGAGTTATAACCAGAAAACTTTCCTGGACTAGGTCCTTTCGAACTCGATGGCATGTGTCCATCAGCAGTTTACCATTAGCTGAAGAAGTACGTTTCTTGGATTGGAGGGTATAAACTCATTATTAAATAATATTATTATCATCAAAAGAATATACTAAAACCGAGTAATAACCAGAAAACTTTCCTGGACTGGGTCCTTTCGAACTCGATGGCATGTGTCCATCAGCAGTTTACCATTAGCTGAAGAAGTACGTTTCTTGAATTGGAGAGTATAAATTCATTATTAAATAATATTATTATAATCAAAAGAATATACTAAAACCGAGTTATAACCAGAAAACTTTCCTAGACTGGGTCCTTTCGAACTCGATGGCATGTGTCCATCAGCAGTTTACCATTAGCTGAAGAAGTACGTTTCTTGAATTGGAGGGTATAAATTCATTATTAAATAATATTATTATCATCAAAAGAATATATTAAAACCGAATTATAACCAGAAAACTTTCCTGGACAGGGTCCTTTCGAACTCGATGGCATGTGTACATCAGCAGTTTAAAATTAGCTGAAGAAGTACGTTTCTTGGATTGGAGGGTATAAACTCATTATTAAATAATATTATTATCATCAAAAGAATATATTAAAACCGAGTTATAACCAGAAAACTTTCCTGGACTGGGTCCTTTGAACTCGATGGCATGTGTCCATCAGCAGTTTACCATTAGCTGAAGAAGTACGTTTCTTGGATTGGAGGGTATAAATTCATTATTAAATAATATTATTATCATCAAAAGAATATATTAAAACCGAATTATAATCAAAAAACTTTCCTGGACAGGGTCCTTTTGAACTCGATGGTATGTGTCCATCAGCAGTTTACCATTAGCTGAAGAAGTACGTTTCTTGGATTGGAGGGTATAAATTAATTATTAAATAATATTATTATCATCAAAAGAATATATTAAAACCGAATTATAATCAGAAAACTTTCCTGGACTGGGTCCTTTCGAACTCGATGGCATGTGTCCATCAGCAGTTTACCATTAGCTGAAGAAGTACGTTTCTTGGATTGGAGGGTGTAAATTCATTATTAAATAATATTATTATCATCAAAAGAATATATTAAAACCGAGTTATAACCAGAAAACTTCCCTGGACTGGGTCCTTTCGAACTCGATGGCATGTGTCCATCAGCAGTTTACCATTAGTTGAAGAAGTACGTTTCTTGGATTGGAGGGTATAAATTCATTATTAAATAATATTATTATCTTCAAAAGAATATATTAAAACTGAGTTATAACCAGCAAACTTTCATAGACTGAGTCCTTTCGAACTCGATGGCATGTGTCCATCAGCAGTTTACCATTAGTTGAAGAAGTACGTTTCTTGGATTGGAGGGTATAAATTCATTATTAAATAATATCATTATCTTCAAAAGAATATATTAAAACTGAGTTATAACCAGAAAACTTTCCTAGACTGAGTCCTTTCGAACTCGATGGCATGTATCCATCAGCGGTTTACCATTAGCTGAAGAAGTACGTTTCTTTGATTGGAGGGTATAAATTCATTATTAAATAATATTATTATCATCAAAAGAATATATTAAAACCGAGTTATAACCAGAAAACTTTCCTGGACTGGGTCCTTTCGAACTCGATGGCATGTATCCATCAGCAGTTTACCATTAGCTGCAGAAGTACGTTTCTTGGATTGAGGGCATAAATTCATTATTATATAATATTATTATCATCAAAAGAATATATTAAAACCGAGTTATAACCAGAAAACTTTCCTGGACTGGGTCCTTTTCGAACTCGATGGCATGTGTCCATCAGCAGTTTACCATTAGCTGAAGAAGTACGTTTCTTGGACTGGAGGATATAAATTCATTATTAAATAACATTATTATAATCAAAAGAATATATTAAAACTGAATTATAACCAGAAAACTTTCCTGAACTGGGTCCTTTCGAACTCGATGGCATGTGTCGATCAGCAGTTTACCATTAGCTGAAGAAGTACGTTTTTTGGATTGGAGGGTATTTATTCATTATTAAATAACATTATTATCATCAAAAGAATATATTAAAACTGAATTATAACCAGAAAACTTTCCTGGAGTGGGTTCTTTCGAACTCGATGGCATGTGTCTATCAGAAGTTTACCATTAGCTGAAGAAGTACGTTTCTTGGATTGGAGGGTATAAATTCATTAATAAATAATATTATTATCATCAAAAGAATATATTAAAACCGAGTTATAACCAGAAAACTTTCCTGGACTAGATCCTTTCGAACTCGATGGTATGTGTCCATCAGCAGTTTACCATTAGCTGAAGAAGTACGTTTCTTGGATTGGAGGATATAAATTCATTATTAAATAACGTTATTATCATCAAAAGAATATATTAAAACCGAATTATAACCAGAAAACTTTCCTGAACTGGGTCCTTTCGAACTCGATGGCATGTGTCCATCAGCAGTTTACCATTAGCTGAAGAAGTACGTTTCTTGGATTGGAGGGTATTAATTCATTATTAAATAATATTATTATCATCAAAAGAATATATTAAAACCGAGTTATAACCAGAAAACTTTCCTGGACTAGGTCCTTTCGAACTCGATGGTATGTGTCCATCAGCAATTTACCATTAGCTGAAGAAGTACGTTTCTTGGATTGGAGGGTATAAATTCATTATTAAATAATATTATTATCATCAAAAGAATATACTAAAACCGAATTATAACCAGAAAACTTTCCTGGACTGGGCCCTTTCGAACTCGATGGCATGTGTCCATCAGCAGTTTACCATTAGCTGAAGAAGTACGTTTCTTGGATTGGAGGATATAAATTCACTATCAAATAACATTATTATAATCAAAAGAATATACTAAAACCGAATTATAACCAGAAAACTTCCCTGGACTGGGTCCTTTCGAACTCGATGGCATGTGTCCATCAGCAGTTTACCATTAGCTGAAGAAGTACGTTTCTTGAATTGGAGGATATAAATTCATTATTAAATAATATTATTATCATCAAAAGAATATATTAAAACCGAATTATAACCAGAAAACTTTCCTGGACAGGGTCCTTTCGAACTCGATGGCATGTGTCCATCAGCAGTTTACCATTAGCTGAAGAAGTACGTTTCTTGAATTGGAGGGTATAAACTCATTATTAAATAATATTATTATAATCAAAAGTATATACTAAAACCGAGTTATAACCAGAAAACTTTCCTAGACTGGGTCCTTTCGAACTCGATGGCATGTGTCCATCAGCAGTTTACCATTAGCTGAAGAAGTACGTTTCTTGAATTGGAGGGTATAAATTCATTATTAAATAATATTATTATCATCAAAAGAATATATTAAAACCGAATTATAATCAGAAAACTTTCCTGGACAGGGTCCTTTCGAACTCGATGGCATGTGTACATCAGCAGTTTAAAATTAGCTGAAGAAGTACGTTTCTTGGATTGGAGGGTATAAACTCATTATTAAATAATATTATTATCATCAAAAGAATATATTAAAACCGAGTTATAACCAGAAAACTTTCCTGGACTGGGTCCTTTCGAACTCGATGGCATGTGTCCATCAGCAGTTTACCATTAGCTGAAGAAGTACGTTTCTTGGATTGGAGGGTATAAATTAATTATTAAATAATATTATTATCATCAAAAGAATATATTAAAACCGAATTATAATCAGAAAACTTTCCTGGACTGGGTCCTTTCGAACTCGATGGCATGTGTCCATCAGCAGTTTACCATTAGCTGAAGAAGTACGTTTCTTGGATTGGAGGGTGTAAATTCATTATTAAATAATATTATTATCATCAAAGGGATATATTAAAACCGAGTTATAACCAGAAAACTTCCCTGGACTGGGTCCTTTCGAACTCGATGGCATGTGTCCATCAGCAGTTTACCATTAGTTGAAGAAGTACGTTTCTTGGATTGGAGGGTATAAATTCATTATTAAATAATATTATTATCTTCAAAAGAATATATTAAAGCTGAGTTATAACCAGAAAACTTTCATAGACTGAGTCCTTTCGAACTCGATGGCATGTGTCCATCAGCAGTTTACCATTAGTTGAAGAAGTACGTTTCTTGGATTGGAGGGTATAAATTCATTATTAAATAATATTATTATCTTCAAAAGAATATATTAAAACTGAGTTATAACCAGAAAACTTTCCTAGACTGAGTCCTTTCGAACTCGATGGCATGTATCCATCAGCAGTTTACCATTAGCTGAAGAAGTACGTTTCTCTTTGATTGAGAGGTATAAATTCATTATTAAATAATATTATTATCATCAAAAGAATATATTAAAACCGAGTTATAACCAGAAAACTTTCCTGGACTGGGTCCTTTCGAACTCGATGGCATGTATCCATCAGCAGTTTACCATTAGCTGCAGAAGTACGTTTCTTGGATTGGAGGGCATAAATTCATTATTATATAATATTATTATCATCAAAAGAATATATTAAAACTGAGTTATAACCAGAAAACTTTCCTGGACTGGGTCCTTTCGAACTCGATGGCATGTGTCTATCAGAAGTTTACCATTAGCTGCAGAAGTACGTTTCTTGGACTGGAGGGTATAAATTCATTATTAAATAATATTATTATCTTCAAAAGAATATATTAAAACTGAGTTATAACCAGAAAACTTTCCTAGACTGAGTCCTTTCGAACTCGATGGCATGTATCCATCAGCAGTTTACCATTAGCTGAAGAAGTACGTTTCTTGGACTGGAGGATATAAATTCATTATTAAATAACATTATTATAATCAAAAGAATATATTAAAACTGAATTATAACCAGAAAACTTTCCTGAACTGGGTCCTTTCGAACTCGATGGCATGTGTCGATCAGCAGTTTACCATTAGCTGAAGAAGTACGTTTTTTGGATTGGAGGGTATTCATTCATTATTAAATAACATTATTATCATCAAAAGAATATATTAAAACTGAATTATAACCAGAAAACTTTCCTGGAGTGGGTCCTTTCGAACTCGATGGCATGTGTCTATCAGAAGTTTACCATTAGCTGAAGAAGTACGTTTCTTGGATTGGAGGGTATAAATTCATTAATAAATAATATTATTATCATCAAAAGAATATATTAAAACCGAGTTATAACCAGAAAACTTTCCTGGACTAGGTCCTTTCGAACTCGATGGTATGTGTCCATCAGCAGTTTACCATTAGCTGAAGAAGTACGTTTCTTGGATTGGAGGATATAAATTCATTATTAAATAACGTTATTATCATCAAAAGAATATATTAAAACCGAATTATAAATAGAAAACTTTCCTGAACTGGGTCCTTTCGAACTCGATGGCATGTGTCCATCAGCAGTTTACCATTAGCTGAAGAAGTAGGTTTCTTGGATTGGAGGGTATTAATTCATTATTAAATAATATTATTATCATCAAAAGAATATATTAAAACCAAGTTATAACCAGAAAACTTTCCTGGACTAGGTCCTTTCGAACTCGATGGTATGTGTCAATCAGCAATTTACCATTAGCTGAAGAAGTACGTTTCTTGGATTGGAGGATAAAAATTCATTATTAAATAACGTTATTATCATCAAAAGAATATATTAGAACCGAATTATAACCAGAAAACTTTCCTGAACTGGGTCCTTTCGAACTCGATGGCATGTGTCCATCAGCAGTTTACCATTAGCTGAAGAAGTACGTTTCTTGGATTGGAGGGTATTAATTCATTATTAAATAATATTATTATCATCAAAAGAATATATTAAAACCGAGTTATAACCAGAAAACTTTCCTGAACTGGGTCCTTTCGAACTCGATGGTATGTGTCCATCAGCAATTTACCATTAGCTGAAGAAGTACGTTTCTTGGATTGGAGGGTATAAATTCATTATTAAATAATATTATTATCATCAAAAGAATATACTAAAACCGAATTATAACCAGAAAACTTTCCTGGACTGGGCCCTTTCGAACTCGATGGCATGTGTCCATCAGCAATTTACCATTAGCTGAAGAAGTACGTTTCTTGGATTGGAGGATATAAATTCACTATCAAATAACATTATTATAATCAAAAGAATATACTAAAACCGAATTATAACCAGAAAACTTCCCTGGACTGGGTCCTTTCGAACTCGATGGCATGTGTCCATCAGCAGTTTACCATTAGCTGAAGATGTACGTTTGTTGGATTGAAGGGTATAAATTCATTTTTAAATAATATTATTATCATCAAAAGAATATATTAAAACCGAATTATAATCAGAAAACTTTCCTGGACTGGGTCCTTTCGAACTCGATGGCATGTGTCCATCAGCAGTTTACCATTAGCTGAAGAAATGCGTTTCTTGGATTGGAGGGTATAAATTCATTATTAAATAATATTATTATCATCAAAAGAATATATTAAAACCGAGTTATAACTAGAAAACTTTCCTGGACTGGGTCCTTTCGAATTCGATGGCATGTGTCCATCAGCAGTGTACCATTAGCTGAAGAAGTACGCTTCTTGGGCTGGAGGATATAAATTCATTATTAAATAACATTATTATGATCAAAAGAATATATTAAAACCGAATTATAACCAGAAAACTTTCCTGGAATGGGTCCTTTCGAACTCGATGGCATGTGTCCATCAGCAGTTTACCATTAGCTGAAGAAGTACGTTTCTTGGATTGGAGGATATAAATTCATTATTAAATAACATTATTATAATCAAAAGAATGTATTAAAACCGAATTATAACCAGAATACTTTCCTGGACTGGGTCCTTTCGAACTCGATGACATGTGTCCATCAGCAGTTTACCATTAGCTGAAGAAGTACGTTTCTTGGATTGGAGGGTATTCATTCATTATTAAATAACATTATTATCATCAAAAGAATATATTAAAACCGAATTATAATCAGAAAACTTTCCTGGACTGGGTCCTTTCGAACTCGATGGCATGTGTCCATCAGCATTTTACCATTAGCTGAAGAAGTACGTTTCTTGGATTGGAGGATATAAATTCATTATTAAATAACATTATTATAATCAAAAGAATGTATTAAAACCGAATTATAACCAGAATACTTTCCTGGACTGGGTCCTTTCGAACTCGATGACATGTGTCCATCAGCAATTTACCATTAGCTGAAGAAGTACGTTTCTTGGATTGGAGGGTATACATTCATTATTAAATAACATTATTATGATCAAAAAAATATATTAAAACCGAGTTATAACCAGAAAACTTTCCTGGACTGGGTCCTTTCGAACTTGATGGCATGTGTCCATCAGCAGTTTACCATTAGCTGAAGAAGTACGTTTTTTGGATTGGAGGGTATAAATTCATTATTAAATAATAGTATTATCATCAAAAGAATATATTAAAACCGAATTATAATCAAAAAACTTTCCTGGACAGGGTCCTTTTGAACTCGATGGTATGTGTCCATCATCAGTTTACCATTAGCTGAAGAAGTACGTTTCTTGGATTGGAGGGTATAAATTAATTATTAAATAATATTATTATCATCAAAAGAATATATTAAAACCGAATTATAATCAGAAAACTTTCCTGGACTGGGTCCTTTCGAACTCGATGGCATGTGTCCATCAGCAGTTTACCATTAGCTGAAGAGGTACGTTTCTTGGATTGGAGGGTGTAAATTCATTATTAAATAATATTATTATCATCAAAGGAATATATTAAAACCGAGTTATAACCAGAAAACTTCCCTGGACTGGGTCCTTTCGAACTCGATGGCATGTGTCCATCAGCAGTTTACCATTAGTTGAAGAAGTACGTTTCTTGGATTGGAGGGTATAAATTCATTATTAAATAATATTATTATCTTCAAAAGAATATATTAAAACTGAGTTATAACCAGAAAACTTTCCTAGACTGAGTCCTTTCGAACTCGATGGAATGTATCCATCAGCAGTTTACCATTAGCTGAAGAAGTACGTTTCTTGGATTGGAGGGTATTAATTCATTATTAAATAATATTATTATCATCAAAAGAATATATTAAAACCAAGTTATAACCAGAAAACTTTCCTGAACTGGGTCCTTTCGAACTCGATGGCATGTGTCCATCAGCAGTTTACCATTAGCTGAAGAAGTACGTTTCTTGGATTGGAGGGTATTAATTCATTATTAAATAATATTATTATCATCAAAAGAATATATTAAAACAAATTTATAACCAGAAAACTTTCCTGGACTAGGTCCTTTCGAACTCGATGGTATGTGTCCATCAGCAATTTACCATTAGCTGAAGAAGTACGTTTCTTGGATTGGAGGATATAAATTCACTATCAAATAACATTATTATAATCAAAAGAATATACTAAAACCGAATTATAACCAGAAAACTTCCCTGGACTGGGTCCTTTCGAACTCGATGGCATGTGTCCATCAGCAGTTTACCATTAGCTGAAGATGTACGTTTGTTGGATTGGAGGGTATAAATTCATTTTTAAATAATATTATTATCATCAAAAGAATATATTAAAACCGAATTATAATCAGAAAACTTTCCTGGACTGGGTCCTTTCGAACTCGATGGCATGTGTCCATCAGCATTTTACCATTAGCTGAAGAAATGCGTTTCTTGGATTGGAGGGTATAAATTCATTATTAAATAACATTATTATAATCAAAAGAATGTATTAAAACCGAATTATAACCAGAATACTTTCCTGGACTGGGTCCTTTCGAACTCGATGACATGTGTCCATCAGCAGTTTACCATTAGCTGAAGAAGTACGTTTCTTGGATTGGAGGGTATTCATTCATTATTAAATAACATTATTATCATCAAAAGAACATATTAAAACCGAATTATAATCAGAAAACTTTCCTGGACTGGGTCCTTTCGAACTCGATGGCATGTGTCTATCAGAAGTTTACCATTAGCTGAAGAAGTACGTTTCTTGGATTGGAGGGTATAAATTCATTAATAAATAATATTATTATCATCAAAAGAATATATTAAAACCGAGTTATAACCAGAAAACTTTCCTGGACTAGATCCTTTCGAACTCGATGGTATGTGTCCATCAGCAGTTTACCATTAGCTGAAGAAGTACGTTTCTTGGATTGGAGGATATAAATTCATTATTAAATAACGTTATTATCATCAAAAGAATATATTAAAACCGAATTATAACCAGAAAACTTTCCTGAACTGGGTCCTTTCGAACTCGATGGCATGTGTCCATCAGCAGTTTACCATTAGCTGAAGAAGTACGTTTCTTGGATTGGAGGGTATTAATTCATTATTAAATAATATTATTATCATCAAAAGAATATATTAAAACCAAGTTATAACCAGAAAACTTTCCTGGACTAGGTCCTTTCGAACTCGATGGTATGTGTCCATCAGCAATTTACCATTAGCTGAAGAAGTACGTTTCTTGGATTGGAGGATATAAATTCACTATCAAATAACATTATTATAATCAAAAGAATATACTAAAACCGAATTATAACCAGAAAACTTCCCTGGACTGGGTCCTTTCGAACTCGATGGCATGTGTCCATCAGCAGTTTACCATTAGCTGAAAGATGTACGTTTGTTGGATTGAAGGGTATAAATTCATTTTAAATAATATTATTATCATCAAAAGAATATATTAAAACCGAATTATAATCAGAAAACTTTCCTGGACTGGGTCCTTTCGAACTCGATGGCATGTGTCCATCAGCAGTTTACCATTAGCTGAAGAAATGCGTTTCTTGGATTGGAGGGTATAAATTCATTATTAAATAATATTATTATCTTCAAAAGAATATATTAAAACTGAGTTATAACCAGAAAACTTTCCTAGACTGAGTCCTTTCGAACTCGATGGCATGTATCCATCAGCAGTTTACCATTAGCTGAAGAAGTACGTTTCTTTGATTGGAGGGTATAAATTCATTATTAAATAATATTATTATCATCAAAAGAATATATTAAAACCGAGTTATAACCAGAAAACTTTCCTGGACTGGGTCCTTTCGAACTCGATGGCATGTATCCATCAGCAGTTTACCATTAGCTGCAGAAGTACGTTTCTTGGATTGGAGGGCATAAATTCATTATTATATAATATTATTATCATCAAAAGAATATATTAAAACCGAGTTATAACCAGAAAACTTTCCTGGACTGGGTCCTTTCGAACTCGATGGCATGTGTCCATCAGCAGTTTACCATTAGCTGAAGAAGTACGTTTCTTGGACTGGAGGATATAAATTCATTATTAAATAACATTATTATAATCAAAAGAATATATTAAAACTGAATTATAACCAGAAAACTTTCCTGAACTGGGTCCTTTCGAACTCGATGGCATGTGTCGATCAGCAGTTTACCATTAGCTGAAGAAGTACGTTTTTTGGATTGGAGGGTATTCATTCATTATTAAATAACATTATTATCATCAAAAGAATATATTAAAACTGATTTATAACCAGAAAACCTTCCTGGAGTGGGTCCTTTCGAACTCGATGGCATGTGTCTATCAGAAGTTTACCATTAGCTGGAGAAGTACGTTTCTTGGATTGGAGGGTATAAATTCATTAATAAATAATATTATTATCATCAAAAGAATATATTAAAACCGAGTTATAACCAGAAAACTTTCCTGGACTAGATCCTTTCGAACTCGATGGTATGTGTCCATCAGCAGTTTACCATTAGCTGAAGAAGTACGTTTCTTGGATTGGAGGATATAAATTCATTATTAAATAACGTTATTATCATCAAAAGAATATATTAAAACCGAATTATAACCAGAAAACTTTCCTGAACTGGGTCCTTTCGAACTCGATGGCATGTGTCCATCAGCAGTTTACCATTAGCTGAAGATGTACGTTTGTTGGATTGAAGGGTATAAATTCATTTTTAAATAATATTATTATCATCAAAAGAATATATTAAAACCGAATTATAATCAGAAAACTTTCCTGGACTGGGTCCTTTCGAACTCGATGGCATGTGTCCATCAGCAGTTTACCATTAGCTGAAGAAATGCGTTTCTTGGATTGGAGGGTATAAATTCATTATTAAATAATATTATTATCATCAAAAGAATATATTAAAACCGAGTTATAACCAGAAAACTTTCCTGGACTGGGTCCTTTCGAACTCGATGGTATGTGTCCATCAGCAGTTTACCATTAGCTGAAGAAGTACGTTTCTTGAATTGGAGGGTATAAACTCATTATTAAATAATATTATTATCATCAAAAGAATATATTAAAACCGAGTTATAACCAGAAAACTTTCCTGGACTGGGTCCTTTCGAACTCGATGGCATGTGTCCATCAGCAGTTTACCATTAGTTGAAGAAGTACGTTTCTTGGATTGGAGGGTATTAATTCATTATTAAATAATATTATTATCATCAAAAGAATATATTAAAACCAAGTTATAACCAGAAAACTTTCCTGGACTAGGTCTTTTCGAACTCGATGGTATGTGTCCATCAGCAGTTTACCATTAGCTGAAGAAGTACGTTTCTTGGATTGGAGGGTATTCATTCATTATTAAATAACATTATTATCATCAAAAGAATATATTAAAACCGAATTATAATCAGAAAACTTTCCTGGACTGGGTCCTTTCGAACTTGATGGCATGTGTCCATCAGCAATTTACCATTAGCTGAAGAAGTACGTTTCTTGGATTGGAGGGTATAAATTCATTATTAAATAGTGCGTTAAATGTTTGGGTTTAACGCAGAAGTGTTTTACAAAAAATTACTATTTTATTTTGTAGATTTTCTTGCAGTGGCGAAATACCCGTATAGGATTTTTTGGAGAGAATTGTTAATCACTTTATACACAGCTGTTTTCCATTCTGTTGATAGTTCGCAATTTGCCATTACACTCCAGATTTTTCTCCATTCATAGTTTGGAAATTTATGTTCTATTTCTGGTTTTTCATAAAAGCATTAAAAAACTCGATTTAAAATACTAGTATACTTCCTTCTGATAGTATTTCCCTTTAATAAAATACTGTTCCTACGCTAACACTATATCCGTCTAGACGAAAATTAAAAAGTTTAATATGCAATTTCGGGAATTGAAACCATCGATAATGGCTAGATGGCTCTACAAATTTTTGTAATAACTTTTTTATTGTGCGTAATTTTCAGTTTTATGGATCGTATATTTGAAAATTAGTTTTTCGAAATGAGAGCGAGACTATTATTATTATTTTCAGTGATTGGCATTTAAAAGTTTCAGAGGAGAGTTTTACGAGCTGTTATTAGAAGATTTGATTTTTTAATTTAATACATTATACATTGCAGTAAATTCTATATAACTCTTTAATTAAGTTTATTTTGTTATTACTTACTTACTTACTGCCTTTACTCGTTGGCGAGTATTTGACACGTATAAGAAGATGGTTACGCAAAGCGGTTTCTTTCATAAGATTTTCTGTGACTGAAGAGCCCGATACGTGATGTTATCTCTCTTCCGCACTCCGGATATAAAAATCCCATTGTCGTTAAGTGAGTTTACAATTCTTCTCCATTGCGTTCCACTGTGCGCCGCTTCCTCCCACTGCTTCTGCATGATTATCCCCTTTAAGTTTTCATAGAAAATATCCTTGTACCTTTTGAGTTGTCCGCCAGGTTTCTTTTTACCGTCTACAAGTTCACCGTAAAGAAGAGATTTTGGTAGGCAGTTTTCTCGCATTCTGCGTATGTGACCAGCCCATCTGAAGCGAGATTTATTAATCATGACTTCAGCGCTCTTGCAGCTAGCTTTTTCAAGGACCGATACGTTTGAGAGATGGTGGTACCATTTGATTCTTAACAGTTGTCGAAGGTGTCTTTGTTGCAACTTGTTTAATGCGTTCTTGTGCCGGCAGTACGGCACCCAGGTTTTGCTTCCATATAATATGGTGGTGATTATTATTGCTCGGTACACTGTAAGTTTCGTTTTTGTGCTCAAATCATGTTTGTAGAAAGCCCCGTCTTTTAATTCCCAGAACGCTCTTGCGGCACTGCTAATTCTATACTGAATTTCCGAGTTGATATTGGCCTTCCAAAATCAAACTGCCGTGGTATTTGAATCTCGCCACATATCCCAATTGTTCTTCTTCGATTTTTTGTTATTACAGTTATTACAGACTGCTTTAATTTTTAAGTCAAGTCAAGTGAGAGGTTAGTGTTGTTAGGCTTGAGGTTGTGTTAGTTAGGCTTTTTTATTTTGCTATTATGACACCATGGTTCTAACTTCAATTGTATTCCCAACTGCATAATTTTATAATATAATAACATAATGTTAATAATTTGATATATTTATTATATACATATTTTTTATGTTTAAAGAACATATTAACATCAAAAAAAGGGTTCGCTTTAAATTCAATTTAAATTATATTAGTTCCAAATGAGTTAACGGACCACCCAAAACCAATTTAACTTTCCACTGTAGAAGGTGACAAAAGGGGTCTAAGTTGTATCTGATCTTTATGTCAATTTATAATAACATCCCAGTGTTTATACGATATTATTTGCATAATATTTTAATGTATGATAAGCATAGCGTTACTTGTATTTTTTATCTAGGAAAAAATTATGTAAAATTTTATACTATATTTAAATAAAGTGCAAGATATATCAGTTTTGTATATACAGGGTGATTCTTAAATAAGTGCAAATATGTTTAGTGTTGTATATTTCGCAGAATTTCTTTTTTAATTTTCAGTTAAAAAAATATCTTGATAATATGGCTACATAGGTATTAAATTAAATTTAGAGAAACGAAAAACAGTGGTTTTTAAAATTAAAGCACTTTTAATAGTAAAAAATAAATATTAAGTAAAATAACTGAGCTCTTTTGGCGTTAATTAAAAATCGACAGAAAAAACATATTTATATTACCGAGATCTACTAGCACATACTACTCTACACCCTGATATAAATAATAATTAATATATTAAGCTTAAATAACTCTTGAATTTATGGATAATTCGTTTTTCATGCAACCTAAAATCATCTTATTATACATTTTTGCATACTTTTTAATATTTTAAACTATTTTACTAATAAACAATAGAGCAAAATATAATCTAATACAACCACCAGTAAAGTTAATTTTACCGAAACAAAAAGAAGAAACAGCTGTTCATCAAATAACGCGTTTATTATATAAACGTCAGTTTCGAGTTGAAACAAAACAACATAAACCAGCTGAACAGTTGAGCTGCAAAAGTAACTAAACGCCAACAACTGAGTCGGCTTTTTAGTTTGAATTTTGACTTTGAAAAACCAGAAACATTACGATTAAAATTACTTTTCATTCGTTATTATGTATGTTATGAGTAGCAATATTGTTTTATTAACTTAAAATTATTAATTAGACTGAATGCTTTTCAAAGGGCTCACCCCTTTATTTTTAAGTACGTGACATAAATCAGGATTTTTTTACTTATTCAGTTATTTTCCGTCACTTATTTCACCGAAAATTCAAAAAAAAATACCACTAATACCATTAAAAATAATTTTTAATGGTATTAGTGGTATTTTTTTACATTATTTTTTAGAAAAAGACATTCTGAATAGAATTATATGTCATATGTCAAAATTCAATTTAGAGTGCAAGTATGTGGTACCAAATTATTTGTTAAAATATACTTTATCCAAATATTCTAATGAACTATCCTCGTTCTATTTAAAAAAATTGAATTATGATAAGAAATACCATTGGGACATCTATCAAATAAAGTCGAGGGTACCATTATACTAATGTTCCATAAAAATCTAATGTTGTAGTCATTTCCGGTGAAACAGAAAGTGACAGAAACTACTTAAGTGCATCAATCAATCCTGATTTATGTCATATACTAACATAGCAAATCTCGTTCTCTTATCTCAAAAAATAAAAAAGTTATAGGGGTGACACACTTTTGAAATACATCTGGTATATAGAGGGTTTTTCGCAAAGTCCCTTGATGAAGCTGATACATTAGGCAAACGGAGTCAAATATAAATCAGCAAGGAACAGTTAATATTTTTAATTTTTTAAAAAAGTCCTGGCAATGATTTCTGCTGTTTAGTCCCAGTGAATATCGAACAGCTCTCTTCTGGAGCTTGGAATGGAAGGGCATATCTGAGGTGCGACTCAAAAAGTGCATAATAAACAGTTCTAACCACTGAAAAGTTAAGCTCCTTAGAAACAGATCTTAATGCAAAACAGGCAGAGCTTAATTTTTTCGAAAAAGCGTCGATATGCATGTCCCATTTCAGAGAATTGTCTAGAACAAGCTCTAAGAATTTTACAGATTTTACGACGTCAATGGTGGTGTTGTTAAGTACAAAAGGCTGCAGCGAGTTTTTATACGACAAAGCTTTAGTTTTAGAAATGTTGAGACTGAGGAGGTTCGAATCGCACCAAGATTTAATGGTAATTAAGTCATTTGATACAATCCTATGAAGTGCCGTCACGTCCTTGTTTCTCCAAGTGAAGTTAGTGCCGTCCGCAAAAAGACAAATTTTACCACTGATGTTAATGTTAGCAATGTCGTTAATTAAAAGAAGAAACAAAATAGGGCCTTGTGGTACTCCATATTCTATTGGCTTGCTAGAATACAACGTGGTATCCACCCTCACAAGTTGACTTCTGTTGCTCATATACGACTTAAGCCATTCGAGAGAAACAAGTCTTAATGATTTGGTTTTTTAAAATCATTTCAATATATGGTGTATACTCCCACACATATTTATCATTACACTATTGTTGGTTATGCGGGCCCAAGTTATCCCTGTTAATTTCCTAATATTACGGTCCCATCTCAAGTTTGGTCTTCTTCTAGGCCCCCTAATTCCTCGTAGGTACCATGCTGTAATTTTTTGTTCCATCTGTTATCCGTCCTTCCTGCCAGGTATCCTGTCCTTTGCCACTTGAGGAATTTAATTCTGTTACATCTATTACCTGAATCTTTTGTCGTATTCTCTCTATTCTATTACTGTCTTTCTAGATTATTCCTTGTTAATTATTCCTTGAGGAAATGACGAATGAGATGAGACTATAATTCAGTATTAATACCAAAAGAATGCCGAACTAACGGTCAATCTATTGGCCTCAATCATACCAGACCATTCTGTCGATCATCCGTACCACAAGATTGTCAGAAAACACTCGTTTCACTTGACTGTTTTTTAAAGCTAATAAATTTAATATACAAAAACAGGTATAAAAGTAGATGAAACTTTATGCCGAAACTTCTGCACTGACATATTCAATTATTAAATTAGCCACAGTCGATGAAACAAACTAATTAAATTTGAAAAACAAAATGAGTCCCCATTTTCGGGTTCTGGAATATTCCAGCCACGGAGTGAACTTGAAATAGTTTGGACGCCAATTTGAAGAATTGTATCGAATCGCTCGCCAAGTTTGAAGCTGAGCCAAACAAATTAAACTTTCGCGAAATTCTAATGAGATGTGACGGGCATTTTGACCTGGAAAGCTTAAAATAATCTAACGGGACAGAATATCATTATACTATTGATTATTTAGGGAAGTTCTAGCGTTATTTAATGATAATAGACAGGACTAAGTTTTAAGTTTTAGGATATTTTCGTCAATATGTGTCAACTTTTACTATAGTAAAATAAAAAAAAATAATTTTCAGGACTGGTAAACCTTGATAAAAGAAACATATTTTCTCTTTATCATTTTTCAAATAAGTCCAAAATAAACGGGTTATTTTACTTTGAAATTAAAATATATATATTTTTTGCTTAAATTTTGAAAACAACTGGATTTTTCTGGGTTTTCCTTTTTGTAAATTTAATCTACTACCTATGTTGACAAACTATCATGTTTTTTAACTAGTAATTAAAAACGTTGCTAACTAAACAAAAGCAAAATCAGAATAGCCAAAATATAAATAATAATAAATAATATAATATATCATATATAATATGATATAATATATCTATATCAAACATTGTTTATCGCTCCCTATCATTAAGTTAATTTGTTGTTAATTAATATTGTTAGTTATTGTTAGGAATATTTTAATTTGTTGTTAATTTTAAAGAATACATTTTTATTTATTTGTTTGATAAAAAATGCTGCATTTTTAAAATAAAATTTATGTGTTCAGCATCTTCATAACGATAGAAAATAAAGCAAAAGTTTACTATTTTCTGATTATTTTGAAGGATGAAAAGGTGAAATATACAAGCCGTTACGTGTTACTAATCGACTTATAACATTCCAATCAATATTCTGGTCGCGTACGTTAAGTAGGTACGAATAGCGAACAGCTTCTCCGGAAGGGGATTTGACATTCAGAGCTGACTTAGATGTGAAGCAAATTGATGTTGCTTTAAGAGAAAAAAAACTTATACAGAAAGAAAAAAAATAAGTTATAAATTTTTGCCAAATAGCTTTGTAAAAATCGACAAAGGTCAGGGGTTAGCAAATCAGAAGTGTTTGTAGCAATTTTAGATGATTTAACTATACCTTTTGATTACAGAAATATAAGTCTAATTAAAAAACAGCTTATAGTTTCTTAAAAATAATTGTTAATCATAACAGGACAAATTATGAAAAAAATATATTTTAGTATATACCTTTAAAATAGTTTCTAGTTAGACAATCGATTTTAGACATTTGATAAGATTTGATTTTAATCTAACATAAACAGCACCTGCACATAAAAATCAAAAATAAAATTAAATAAACACACTGTTTGAAACCCTATAAAATTACTTAAAAATGTCAGTAGATTTTATTCATAATTTTTAACTACTAATTACACAAATTATTTCTTCAAATTTTATTCTTCAAAATTAATAATTTATTAAGGCTCTATTCACACATAGTCAGTCACGTCTCAGTTGCGTTTTCGTAATATGTCCATTATGGTACTCCAAAATAAAAAAAATAGTTACCGTGAAAATATCGTTAAGAAAAAATTCTTGTAAATTTTGAGCTTTGGATATTAATATTAAGAGGTGCCTTATTATGGTATTTTATTTCTTATTTAAATATTATATAATATTATTCAAATAACATGGGCAAACAAATCAATAACACATTCTTGTAGAAAATTGAACGTTCTTCAAAAAGGTCTGATATGAATTTTCTTTTAATCAACTTTTTGAAAGACATTGAAGGTTATAGTTCAACTTCAAGTCGTATATGATAACTTTCAAACGAGTCGATTAATAAAATTAATAAAAAATCACGTTACCAAAATTTTTTTTCATCATCCTGATTTTCACGGTAACTAAAAAGAAAAAAATATTTGTCTTGTGTACCCTAATGTCCATGCTTCAGTCAGTAAACATTTGCGACGGCTATTTATACACGTCAGTCAACAATTGGCATCCTATTGAGTTAGCTAACTGAATTTTTCTAAAAATTTGCAAAATTAGAAATTTTACAGAGGATGATTTAATTATTACTGCGATTTTTCTTGATTAGAAAGAAATTGCGACTCGAATTCGAAAGAAAAAGTGTGTAAACAATAGTTGGTTGGAAAGGAAATTTGAAGAAAATACAGTACTCTTTTTTAACTTCCGTACTTCTTCCCAGTGGTGAATTGTCTCGAGCTGACTTAACTATTCTTCCCTCGGCCATTCGGCTTATATGTTCATTCCATACGCGTCTTCTGCTCAATACCCATTCATTAATGCTATCCACCGTGCATGTTTGCCTTATGTTGTCGCTTCGTTCTCTATCTAGCAGCGTTTTACCTGTAATTTTTGCGGGGATTTTCATTTCGCCTGTTTTCAAGAATCATTTTGTTTTTGCTATATCCGGTCTGGTTTCTGTTGTGTATGTCTGCTGTGTAGGTCTGACAACACCCTTGTATATTCTTGACTTGACCTCGAAACCTATGTATTTATTTTTCCGTACGGTGTCGTTCAGACATCAAGCCACTCTCATTGCTTTTGTTGTTTGTTGTCTTACCTCTGTTACGATATCGCCATAACCGAATAAGTCTATACCGAGATATTTAAATTTAATTTCTTGCTGTATTATTGTGTTATCCACGACAATATTTGATAGGCATTTTAAATTCAGTCCATTGTGTTATTGATATATTTTTTATCAGTCGATAAAAATATTTATATATATCGACTGACGAATCGTAACTGACATGTGTAAATAGATCTTTAGATAGAACCATTTAGATAAAATAAAAAAGCAAACATAACTTAACGTAAAACACAAACAACTACAGACATTGCCGCTACACAGCTCGCTAAACTTTAACCCGTTCATGCCCTATTTCTGTACATCTTCAGCACTGGATAGGGCGCAAACTTTTTACGTCTCCCTCACAAAAACCCTCAAAGTTAAATCTCGTGTCGTGTGAAGTGACTTCATTTCGCTTTTATCTATCGGAGCGCCAGCCGTCGACTTGCTTAACTTTTAACTCGCAGCTGAATGTCAATTCAGTTTCGAAAGGAAGAAGCTGCTCGCTATTCGTGGCTATTTAACGTACGCCCGAGGAATATTTATTGCCAAGTTAAAAGTCGATGTGTAACGCGTTTGCTGGACTGTATCTTTCGTCTTTCGATTTCTCGGATGTAAATAGAATATCTGAATTTTCGTTTTATTTTAGTGCTATAAAGCTTTTAAAAAGCAAACAATAATTTTGTTTACGGTAGGTTTTTATCACATAAATTAATATGAAAGCTGCTAGGATGTTAAGCTATTTGATGGTTGTTTTGAGAGAAACAAAGTATAGGCTTGGTGCATTGTCCGCCGGTGCTGCCACCATCGGAGAATATCGTAAACAATCGATATATAAAAATACACAGGCTTAAATAGCGAGTATACGAAAATTTTATTATTTAATTATGCTAAAAGTGTTATGAAATATAATTTGTAAAAATTCTTAAAATAAAAATAAAAACGTAAATATTTTGATATCTTCAGATCAGTCTAACTTGTATTATAATTTATTATTACAGTTAAAAAACTATTTTAGATGAGTTCAACTATGGTAGCGAGCATAGTTTTAATTTCCGGTTTTGCTAGTGAGGCATAATTGGACCTATTTCGGCTATAACGAAATTTTTTAAAGGTACATAGGTAATTATAGTTTTGGGAGATGTTCATAAAACATTTAATCACTAGTTGGTTAAAAACAAGTATACCATTAATATTGCAAATTATATTTTATCGTCTCATAGTATATGTCTATTTAATTTTTAGATTATGTCACGAGCGCTTTGTTTACTCACTTGTTTCTTCGAACTGCTTGAATTCATTTTTAATTTTGATGAAATCGGTGTAAGAAACTATGAATCTATAAAATGTTGTTTCAAGGGAGTTGAATATCCGGAAACGTTAAGTTATTAAATGTTATTGCACCCAACAACGTCCTAATTACGCTCTCCTTTACGTGTTGATATTTTTTCGGCAATTTTATTAACATTAGAAATTGTTACAACACAACACGGCGCCTAGTTTGAATTCTTTTTTACTTATTTTTTACTACCCGAAACAGCGTTACATCACACAAACCTCGTACCTGTGTGTTTTGTAGTTTCAATAACTGCTCTAGCAAAAAAACAAAATACTTAAATATTATGACAAAACTACGATTTTAATATTATTTTAATGCGATCAACATGACGGCGGCGTGAACTATATATTGATAAATTCAGATTTTTTCCGCTAAAGCTCTGCGGTCGGAATTTGTTGAAATCAACTGAAATGCATCAAGCCTATATGAAGAGAGACAAAACAATTAGAAATTTTAGTCAAATAACTTAAAAAATGTAACAAAAATGGATGAAAATCGGCGAAAATGGCTAATATATTCTTAAAAATAGTTGTAAATCATATTTTTTAATTCCGACTTGTCGGAAAGTGTCGGTTAGATATTAAGGTTGATCCACATTATGACAAACACAGCGTAGAATTAAATTTCTATATCAGCAGTTAAGTGGCAAGAATCCGTATATAATTTTGTTATAAATAATGTATCTAAACTGATTTTCTTTTATTTATTTAGATTTAAACAGTAAGAATCTATAAAATATACCAAAATAAATTTAAAATAATTGTTAACATATAACTATTAATTTTCTTTCATTAGCACAAAAATATTCAGGGGTCCACAATGTATAAAAGTAAAATAAAACCAGAAAGCTTGGGTCATTTTTATACATACAAAAAAGTGAAAAATATTTAAATTCCAATTTACATAAAAACATAGAAAATTTCACATAAATATTCTGCTGGTGGACGTAAAAGAGCGACAATTCGCAAGCAAGCAACTTCTTTGAATTAGAATTGACATTCAGACTCGAGTTAAAAGTTAAGCAACTCGACACTGTTTCGATAGATAAAAGCGACACAAAGTCACTTCACACGACACGAGATTCAACTTAAAAGGTTTTAGAGTCGGAAACTGGAGAAAAGTTTGCTCGAATCTGTTGCTAAAGCAGCAAGGAAATTGAGTGTAGACGAATTAAAGTTAAAGAACATATGTAGCGAACAAAGTTTTTAGTTGTTTGTATTTTAGGTAAATTATCACTGATTTAATATCTGTTAAAGATTAAATAACAAATAACTTATATATACACATAAAAATAGTGTATAAGGAAGGAACTCAATCATATTTAAACCTAAAAATGTCACTATATCTAAAGAAGAACCATTCGATCAATGTGAACTACCCGCTCAATGGAACGAAATATGCTAGAAATAACTAAGAAAGACCGTAAAAGAATAGAGTGGATAGGACAAAAGACCCAGGTAATAGATGTCATCCACAGAATCAATGGGCAGGATACCTGACAGGAAAGACAGAAACCAGATGGACCACAAAAATTACAGATGTACCCACGAGGAATTAAGAGACCTAGAAGAGACCAAACCTGAGATGGAAAAATAATATTAAGAAATTAGAAGAGATAACTTTGGCCCGCATAATCAACAATAGACGACATTGGAACAATTACAAAGAGATTATCTAGAATAAATTGTACTGAAGCTGTGGTTGGTTCCTTGTGAAACATCGTTGAAATATTAGTATTTAAATAAAGCACGCTTTTAGATGTTTCAAAAAACTTTTAATAAGAGTAACTTTAACTCTACATATATGTTTCGGCTTGTTAGGCCTTTTTCAAAGAGTTTTTTAAGAACTAATCATCTAACTACACTGTAACTATATATATTTTTGCTATGGGGTGGAGTCAGAGAGTTTACAATAGGGGTAATAAAATGTGTTTAGAAATCCTTGTTGGTCGTTAACATTATTTTCGTTTTTAACAGATTTTAGTATTTCTAACTGTTCAATGTAATTTAAGCAGTTCTACCTTTTGTTTCTCTCTGTAATGCTTAATTCGAGTTTTCATTAATTTTGTGATTATTTACTCATAATACAATGAGTTGCAAGACCAGAGCTATGCTGGAGATTATTAATAGACTTTACATGTTCTTTAATCATATCTAAATTTCTACCTGTTTGGCCTATGTACACGGCATCACAATCATTGCAATCCACCCTATATACACCCGACTTATTTTGACATTAGTTTTGTCTTTATTATTTAATAAAATTTGACCTAAATTTCTTTTTATTTACGTTAATAGTTTTACATCCTATTTTATTGAGATTATTTGATATTTTGTTAGTTAAATTAGAATGTAGTTTAAAAGTCGATAATTGTTATTGTCTTTAGAATTAACGGAATAAAAAATTTTTCATTAATATTTTCTTTTGTTTTTCTTTAGCATATTATCAATAAGGGAACACTTATATCCATTGTTGATGGCGATTTGCTTAATAATATTTAACTCTTTTTTAAAATTCTCTGGACTCAGTGGAAACATTACTAATCTATGAATTAAACTATGAAAGGGTGACATTTTGATTTGCCAGGATTGGTGTGATTGACTATGTATTACAGTGTCTGTGGTAGTGGGTTTTCTGTAAATAAATTGTAACATCAAGAAAATTGATGGTATTAATACCTTTTCAATCAATTTTCTTGATGTTACAATTATAAAACAGTCTAATAGATTACAATTTGATATTTACAGAAAACCCACTACCACAGACACTGTAATACATAGTCAATCACACCAATCCTGGCAAATCAAAATGTCACCCTTTCATAGTTTAATTCATAGATTAGTAATGTTTCCACTGAGCCCAGAGAATTTTAAAAAAGAGTTAAATATTATTAAACAAATCGCCATCAACAATGGATATAAGTGTTCCCTTATTGATAATATGCTAAAGAAAAAAACAAAAGAAAATATTAATGAAAAATTTTTATTTCGCTAATTCTAAAGACAATAACATTTATCGACTTTTAAAGTCGATTTATTATTTCAAATTATTTCAAAATATTTTTTTATTATATTAATGAAAAATTTTTATTTCGCTAATTCTAAAGACAATAACATTTATCGACTTTTAAAGTCGATTTATATTTTCAAATTATTTCAAAATATCAAATAATCTCAATAAAATAGGATGTAAAACTATTAACGTAAATAAAAGAAATTTAGGTCAAATTTTATTAAATAATAAAGACAAAACTAATGTCAAAAATAAGTCGGGTGTATATAGGGTGGATTGCAATGATTGTGATGCCGTGTACATAGGCCAAACAGGTAGAAATTTAGATATAAGGATTAAAGAACATGTAAAGTCTATTAATAATCTCCAGCATAGCTCTGGTCTTGCAACTCATTGTATAGTAAATAATCACAAAATTAATGAAAACTCAATTAAGTTAGTACAGAGAAACAAAGGTAGACGCTTAAATTACATTGAACAGTTAGAAATACTAAAATCTGTTAAAACGAAAATAATGTTAACGACCAACAAGGATTTAAACACATTTTATTACCCCCTATTGTAAACTCTCTGAACCCCATAGCAAATATAGCATATATATATATATATATATATATATATATATATATATATATATATATATATATATATATATATATATATATATATATATATATATATATATATATATATATATATATATATATATATATAGTTACAGTGTAGATTAGACGATTAGTTCTTAAAAACTCCTGAAAAGGCCTAACAAGCCGAAACATATATGTAGAGTTAAAGTTACTCTTATTAAAAGTTTTTTGAAACATCTAAAAGCGTGCTTTATTAAAATACTAAGATTATCTAGATATGTAGGAAAGGTTACATCATAATTGTAAATGGTTGAATAAGCTAAAAATGATGATGATGATGATGATGATGATGATGATATAAAAATAGTAGTTATTACAAAGACACAAAACTCTTTTTTAAGTTTCTATTCTAGTTAAATTACTCCAAGATTCTAACGTCTATACCAGTCAATTTTCACTAAAAGATCGGAAGATGAAAGATGCAAGCAGCTACGTGTTATAGCGTGCTATATATCGACTTTTAAAATACCAATAAATATTCCTCGGGCGTTCTTTCAACAGCCACCATTCGCAAACATCTTCTTTGAATCGGAGTTGACATTCAACTCCGTCTTAAGAGCTAAACAAGTTGACGGCATTTCGACAGATAAAAGTGAAATAAAGTAACTTGTGGTGACACGCAATATTCATAATTTTCTTTTGATTGAAACTTCTCAATACCTTAGGGAAAAAGTTACAGAAATTATAATTATATTAAAATTAATGGTCTTGTATATAATAAATATGTCTACATGGTTGCTTTTTAAGTAAATCTATAAGCGATACATGAGCGAGTATGTATCTTCCGCGGTCGACGACAACTAATCTTTAAGTATTACACAATTTATTGCTGACTCTATTGATACAAAGAGTCAGGTCGACGCTGTGTATACTGATTTTTCTAAAGCGTTTGACCGACTTGACCATGGGATCCTTCTTTTCCATCTGGATCGGATTGGGTTTTCAGCTAACTTATTAATGTTGTTTGAGTCCTATTTAAAAAACAGATTGTTAAGGGTGGAGTATTGTGGCCAGAATTCGGTCGAACTGTGCGCTACTTCGGGTGTACCCCAGGGGTCTATTTTGGGACCGTTATTGTTTAACATTTTTATAAACGGTGTCACTGATATAATTGATTTAAGTGTCTTACTGTCTGCAGACGACATGAAGATATTTTCCCGCATTGATTCGCCTCATGACTGTGAACGGCTTCAGAGGTGTGTTGATCGATTAGTTGCATGGTGTTCATATAATAACTTACCATTGAACGTTGAAAAATGTAAAGTCATGTCTTATACCTTGAAATCGGAAACACAAATTTATAATTATTCTATCGGTGATACGATGATAGGTAGAGTATCTGTTTTTAAAGATTTGGGTGTCACATTTGACAGTAAACTATCTTTCGTTCAGCATATATCTGAAGTCGTTCAATCTTCGTTTAAGGCCTTGGGATTTATTGTGCGTAATACTAGAGATTTTAGCAATAGTAACACATTAAAACTACTCTATTATGCTTTTGTAAGATCAAAGCTAGAGTATGCATCAATTGTATGGTCGCCGTTTTATGCGGCACATATTAATGCTCTCGAGCAGGTACAGCGTCGTTTTCTGAAATATCTGAGTTTAAGAACTGATGGGGTTTACCCGCAAATTGGCTGCTGTCACAGCTCTTTATTGCAGAAACATTCTCTAGATTCCTTGGAGGTTCGACGGACAAATTCAGAGCTGAAATTTTTATACAAGTTATTACATAATGAAATTGATAGTCCGGATGTTCTCAGTCAAATCAATTTTCTGGTCCCACGTAGCTCTCGGTATAGCTTTACATTTTATGTGGCCTCCTCGCGCACAAATGTAAGTAAATATTCGCCATTGAAACGTATGCAGGATGCATATAATTTATATCAGTGTAATTTTGATATTTTCAGCTGCAGTTTGGTTTCGGTTGTGAGTTCAGTTTAGTGGTTTTTCTTGGTTTATATTGTTGTTTTTTTTCATTGATATGTATTTTTTTCTCATTGATGTTATTTTTTGTTTAATTTAATTATTTTGTATTGACTTTTTTTTGTGTGTAACCCACTCTGTAATTGGCGTAAGCTGTAGAGTGTTGTAGAATAAATAAATAAATATAAATAAATAAATAAATAAATATTCGGCGCTGGGCTGACTAACAGAAATTTAAATTTCCCGCTGGAGATTCTGGTGGTAGTACTGCTGTAAAAATGTCAAGTTGCCACGTTTATTTATTTATATCCTGATATTGTTGTTTTGGCACATTAGTTTTGTATTACTAGTTTTTGATTTTAATGAATTGTGTTGTGATACTTTAAGCTTAAATTACTAGCAGACCTTGCATTCGAACATTGTTCTTTTAGAGCCTCTTTTAGTGCGAAGTGTACAAGATAGCTTAATAGCAAAACCTTTTCGCAACTTTACTAGGATATTTTGAACGGGAAAGCGGTAGTAATGGCCTTTACGTCTTTTAAGTGCTGTTAAAGAGGTGAGTTTAGTTGATGTAAATAGTAACTGTTTATACCCTGTATATTTGTAATTTATTTTAGTTTCCTAAAATATTTTGATTTAAAGAAAATATGTAAAAGTAGGCAACGCTGTGCCGGCCAAGCTTAATCACGTGACTAAAAGTTTATTTGGTATAATTTATATGTGTTTTTCTCTGTTTTGTTTTATTTTAGACATATCGTACTAACAAAATAAAACACTAGTTCAGCACAGTATACCAGAACACTTACTGCTAATAATGCTAACATTGTAAGCGAAACGCGCGTCCGGTAAAGTGTTTTGGTTTATTTATTGTGGTAAATTAGTGTTTTATTTTGTTGTTGACACACAAATGTTGCCAAATCCCCAACTGTAATATCATGCTAAGTAAGATTTGCTTACTTAGATTTGTTACAATTTGATACTCATTAAAGAAGTGTTGATCATATACAGAAAAATTGTGCATATTTATTCTGCAATTTTTAGTTTACAACTAAATAAGATGATTGATCCACAATTTTAAAGTTAATTATTAAAGAATTACTTTCAATGGTATCTTATAACAAACAGTTCATTTATTGATCGCATTTAGCAAATATGTTTGACATAAAAATATCGTGCAAAAGTTTATAAATGAAAAAAAATATTGTACATTTTTTCGTTTTATAGGCATATCATATACGAGTATATTCAAACCTGTTAGTGCATTTTATAATGCACCACGCATGAAAAATGAGAGTCGTATTTTAAAGCTATGTAAAATTTAAAACATTTTTTAAAACGCTTTTTTTCGTGCATGAAGCACTTTAGGATACATATCAAAAAGGAAAATATAATAATTTGCTTTTTTAACTGTTAATGTGTAGTAGCCGTATATTATTTTCATAAAATATAGTTAATGTAAAATTATGCTCTGTCCTGTGTATTAAACTGTCGTCATGCTTGTAATGAGAATGTCTAGAAAAAGAAAGTAGAATTATGTAAATCCAATTTAAAAGGCGTCCATTAATCTCAAAGAGACCTGATTTATAAATTCAAAAGACAAAGCAAAACGACTTAAAGTCACACTACACACGTTCACATTTTATGTATTAAAATAACACTGCCTGTATTTGTCTGATGATGCTCGTATGAGCGAAATACGTATCACTATTTAACTGTTTATAATCAATGTTGAGACCAAGACGTCTTTTTGTTTTGTCTTTTGTAACTAAATCCAATCCGTATTTCATCATCATCATTTTCAGCTTATTCAGCCATTTTCAATCATGGTGCAGCTTCCCTCACATCCTTGTAGTTGGGTCCACTGTTTTCTATTGTTGGCTATGCGGGCCCAAGCTATACTTGCTAGTTTCCTCATATCATGGTCCCATCTCGGGTTTGGCCTCCTTCTACGTCTCTTAATTCCTTCTGGATACCATGTTGTCATTTTTTGTGGTCCATCTGTTGTCCGTCCTTCTTGGATCTGGATGAAAATCCTATTGCCACTTGAGAGATTTGATTCTGTGGATGTCATCTACTACATAGGACTTTTGTCATATCCACTCTATTCTTCTACAGTCTTTCTTGGTTATTCCCAACATATTTCGTTCCATAGAGCATTGTGTGACCTGCAGTTGTCCGTTTTAGGTGTCCAGGTTTCGCATGCATAGGGCATGATTGGTACTTTTTTTTTCTTCTTTAGATAAGTGCCATTCTGGATTTGAATGTAATTGAGTTTCTTCCTAATGCTAAATTATATTTCTGTTGATTTCTAACAGTAGAGATCCCAAGCTGTGTATTAGTTTTCTCAAATAGGTATATTCTTCTACTCTTTACATTGTTGTGTTATTTATTAGAATGTGTTTTATGTATAATAGGTCGTTGTACATTACTTTAGTTTTTACTAAATTCATTTTGAGATCTAATTAATTGCTGGCTTAATATCCAGTTATTTTTAGATATATCTGTGAGTATATTAATTCAAAAATCCTTTTACTTGATTATTTATTTAAAATTTGAATGGTAATTTACTAACGTCAATGGTTTAAAAAAAGAATCAAATAATGATCCAAGTATAGCATTACCCAGTGCTTGTCCACAAATGTAAGAAGATGTAATATAACCTTCTTCTACTTCCGGTCTCGTATGCAATCTTGCACGTTAGGGATCATTTGTACATTCTCTTCAATTGATTCTAAGGATATTGTCTATTTACCCGACAGAACATGGTTATCGCGTCCGGTATCCCGCTCCAATCCCTGATGTTCCGGA
Organism: Sitophilus oryzae; assembly: GCF_002938485.1. Lineage (NCBI taxonomy): Eukaryota > Metazoa > Arthropoda > Insecta > Coleoptera > Curculionidae > Sitophilus > Sitophilus oryzae. The sequence continues at coordinate 3,454,411 of NW_022145837.1, forward strand.
GCCATGAGTATTGTTTTCTTCTTGGCCCTCTTCGACCTTCGATTTTGACAGGACTAGTTTCGGAATGGCGATGGCGTAGCGAGTTTCTCTCAAAATGTGCCTCAAATATGACATTTTCCGGGTATTTACTATATTAAGTAGTCCTTCGACACCAGCTTTTCGCAGGACTTCCTTGTTTGAAATGTGATCAATATACGAGATCTTAAATAGTCTGCGGAGAATCTACATCTCAAACGCTTCGATGCGATTTACGGACTTTACTTTAATTAACATAATTACTCTTAGCCGGAGGTCTAATGGTAAGCGTTGTTGTAGGAGGATATTCTGAAACGTTCTAAATGTTGTTTTGATTATGTCGATTCGACTTTTAATTTCCTCGTCGCAGTCCCATTTGTTATTAACAGAGCCGAGATACTTAAACCTATCCATCTGATCAAGATCTAGCCGCATTTTGGATTTGTCTACTAATCACCATGGTCTTTGTTTTTGATGTATTAATATGTAGCCCGTACTGTTGTCCCAGACAATTTACCTTATTTAGCAATTCTTAAAGATCTTCCATAGTGGAGGCCAATAAAACAGTATCGTCCGCATATCTGATATTATTAATGGGCTTTCCATTGACCTTAATTAATTAATCCCTGGACTAATTTTCGATGTTAAAGAGCATCCTTGTCGTACTTCTTTGGTTACATCAAAGGCTTCGGTCGATACTGTGTCATTTATCTTCACTTTGGCTGTCTGGTTCTAATATAGTTGTTTTATGATTTGGATGTTGTAACAGTCTTTTTTTCTAGAGAGCTATTACTAACGCTTAACAGTCGGTCTTTTTTCTCTCGGGCGCCACCCCCAAAATTTAAAGTGTTTGAGAGACCACTTCGGCCAATACTACTAAGCTTTTCTACAGTGGAGAATCCAGAGAAATGGGGTAAAAGCCAGTTAAAGTCGAATATATTCCATAACGAGGTTTATTTAAATAAAGTAATTATGAATCCAATATCTTCAAATAAATAAAATATGAAGAAAATATTAAAACATGAAATATCGCAAAATCTAACACAGAGAAATTAAATCAGTTAATTACAATAGCAAATAATTAAGTTCATATGATTTAAATTCAAACCTGTAAAGAAATATTGTCATAGAAAATACCAGCAATACATATTCACATGCATCTTTAAATAAATCAAATATAAATCCAATATCTTTAAATAAATCAAATATGAAGAAAATATTACTATGGTAAAATAAAAGAGGAACTTTAATTAACTCCTCATCTGTAAAGAAATTTTATACCATAAAAATAAAATACTCTACTGTGCTGAAACTAAAATTTGTGATTACTAGAACTCTGATGGGGTATCTGGCGGTTACAAAAAAAAGAAAGAATGCGATTACCTTTTTTCTGAAGGAAATCGGCGTCGGATCAAACGAAACGGTTGTCTGAATCCTCTACAGTAGCCCGGAATCCGGTCACACTAATTATTCACGGTTAGGTATAAAGAAAACTTAAAAAAATCGGCGTCGGATCAAAACGAAACGGTCTGGTTGTCTATTCACGGTCAGGTATAAAAAAAAACTTAAAAGCTCGGTTTTTAACTATCTATACTCATAAATCAGAAATACGGTTTACACTTATTTTAAATCAAATCTCTGCGACCACGATTTATACTTATTTAAAATCAAAAACGGAGATACGGTACTTTTACTTTAAAACTCAAGAATTCGTTTTTTTACAGCAACGCTGATAAAAAAACGGATCAGAATTGACTTAAACTCACGAGGTTTACTTAGAAAAGATCACCAGTACTTAGTCTCAACAGGAAGGCCCCGTTTTCGCGCTCCCGTCGCTTAAATAATCTTTCCCGTCGGGAACCACGAACCACGTTCGGTTACCATCGTCCTACGGCCCATCAAGATTCCTTACAGTAAAAAAAATTCACAGTCCTTTACAAAGATGCAACCGGAGGGGCATTGAAAATGATGAATAAAAACGTAAAAATATGATTAGTGTTAATTACATACATATGTTTAAATAACGAACTTAACAAAAAACAACAGATTTAAAGATTCACTGAAAAAGTAGTAGTGTTAACATTAAATAAAACATTATCAATAATAATTATGCGATCGCACCTATCCGTAAAACAAGCAAGCAAAAAAACCTCGAAAAAAACAAAATAACATACAAAACATCAGGTTAACATCATGACAGATCATGATCAATGACAGATAAAGAATTCTTACGGAAAGTTACACTTTACGATATAATTTTTTAACTGTTAAAGGCAAACCCTATTTAAACACAAAACTTCTTAATACCTACTACTGTATCTAAAAGACTTTTTTTAAATTACTAAATTCTTAGCCACGCTTCTGTTTTTCTTGGCTGTTGTGCGTCACGTCACAGATTAACAGGCCCACGTTTGCACCACAGGCGATGCTTGATAGACCGGTCGTAGAAATTTATGTTATACAACTTGTAGTCAATCTACACAAATATTATCAAAAACTTTCTTTTCTTTCTTCTGTGTTCAGAAGAAATTCTTCTTCTGAAGAAATGTGTTCAGATTTTGTAAAAAGTATAAGTCAAAATCGCAAAATATAATTTGATATGAGTTTCTTAGTTTTTAACTAATATAGTGGCGAATTACAAAAAATCCTTTTCAATGAAAATTAATGAGTTAAATAAAGTAATTTAATAAACTACTAGCTTTTTTCCGCGACTACGTTCGCGTTACACCTCGAATCGTTCATGCATTGATTTAAATTATTTTTTACTTCTTTATAGAGAGCTAGTGAGCATATAGATGTTTTTTATTTTTCATCTTTTTTTTATTTATTAAGAGCACTAATACTCTCTTTATAGGTTAATTTTTATTCTTTGAAGGATAATTGAGGAAGATATATTTCGTTATGATGTCACTAAATAAACCCTTGTATAAAATTTTATACTGTCTGGTTTATAATGTTATAGTATTGCATTTTCGTACAGCAAACTTTTCATTTCCTATTCTAGTCCCCAAGGGTATAAATTTCATAAATTCGCTTTACCTATGTGCCAATTTTTATGTGTATAATCCAGAGGTCACCAAGTTTTATATAAATTTTTACTAACTTTACCCATTTGGTTGATGAATTTCCAAAATTTCTTCTAATTCTTTTTGTAGGTTTTCATTCTTCTAGACCAAATAGTAAGGAATTTTCATACAACAAACTGTTCCGAGATAATTTTAATCTCTAAGAGGATGAATTTCCTAAAATCGCTTTGTGTAGCTAATTTGTAGGTAGAATATACCTAGACCACCTACACCTACCTATGATGTAGGTAGATTAAAGCTTATTTTGACGTTACCTCTCACTTCGGTGTCACAAGCTGAATTTTTCAGGGATGGAAGTACAGTACATGATATGGGGACCCTTATTCCGAAAGTAGTACAAAATTAGACCGGGTAAAGAGGAAATCAAAATCGATATATTAATACCACCGTAAACAAATACTTATTTTTGATCCAGTACACAATAAAGTCTTCGTAGGGGAGTAATTTCTTATAATTATTTACAAAAAAACATTTCCATTAGCGCTTATGACCAAAAAACTTTAAACATGAATAATCATTTCAATCATGGGAAAATTTGGTTTAAAATAGATTTTTTAATATAACTTTTCATTTAACGAAAAACGAAGGCCTAAATGAAAAAAAAGACACATTTAAAAGTTTCGCTTATGTCTTGACAAGGTATCAAAACAAACCCATATTTTTTGCTTTTAAACTAATAAATATATATCAATAAACAATTAGCGATGTAATGGTTTTTGCGCGCGCTGACCGACTGCCGCCGCTGCGCCGAGATTTCCTATACCCTTGTATATATGACGTCATGGTGTGGCAAATGTAGCATTTTAATTCGATTTGGGCTCCCTTATATAGGATAACAGAAACATTTTCAATGTTAAAAAACGGTTTTTACCCGTCGATTCTACAAAAAACCATTTGCTGTTTGTACCAAAAAAAAAACTTCAACGTATCCATGCAAATCGACGAAATATTTAGCACAATTTTATCAGCAAATAATTTTTAGTATTAAAAATATTTTTCGGTTTTAGACTATCATAACAGTTCTAAATATAAAAATAAAGCATACTAAGCTTGTCTAAGAATTATTTGTTACCATAATCCTTCAAAACAAATGAACATGTCAAATTCTACTTATATACAGTATGGTTCATAAATCCACAAATGCTATCCGTTCTGGTGATCAAAAAAACAAATACTTAAACATTTACCATGAGAATATTAACGATAAAAAAAAATAAAAAAAGTTAGGTCCCAAGGCAGGATCGAACCCGGGCCCTTCGGTGTACCAGCGAAGTACTTTCACGCCGCGCTATCATGCCGTGTTTGATTTATGTTCACGCCTAGCATTTAACAGGTTAAATAAAAAAAATAAACCGACTTCATTACACGGTAATTTACTTATTGGTGTATCATTTAAAAAAGAATCAGATAATGATCCAAGTGTAGCATTACCAAGTGCTTGCCTACAGATAAAAGAAGATATAATATAACCAAGAAAGATTATAACAGCTTAATTTTTCTAGAATTATTAATAATCGTAATAAAATCTTCGCTAATATTAAGCTATGCAAAATACCCCTTCCGTACTTTCGTACTGTAATAAAACTAAAACCAATTTAGAGCGGAATTAATTTTAATTAGCCGGATGTAATTATTTCGAATAATCTCGCGAGAAAATTGAAAAACACAAACCGAAATTTGCAGAAGGCAGCGCGCTGCGTTCGGGAAGCGAAAGAGCAAAGTTTATACAAATCCGAATATAAGCAGCCGGATGATAATCGTTACTGCGAGAGAAGGCAATTAAAGAGAAGTTTGGCTTAAAACTAAATTCGCGTCTTTCAGTCCGGCCTTCGCTTGACAAGTCGCTCGAAATATGAGACCGACTCGGGGAAGTTTGTTTAAATTGTCGCCATTGTTAACTTCATTATGAAGTATAACTGAATAAGTGAGTTAATTTAAGAATTCTAATGGTAAAATACTACCCAGTATTCTTGTTGGGTTATTGGGTACAATTAAATTTGTTCTAATTTGAATACTAGGTTAGGTTATCTTTACTAATATATAAAATCCTTAAGTGACGCACTGATTAATCATGATCCTGCTCAAACCACTCAACGTAAGAAGCTCAATCTTGGCATACAGGTTGATTCTAGGGTGTAGAGATTCGATAAGAAGGGACTTTTCGAAATTCCAGTTCCAAGGGGAACCAAGCGAAACCACCCCTGAAATATTACAATATTTTTTATTTAAAAACGGTCAAGTTTCCGAAAAAACGCTAAAACACGTATATTTTATTTTATTTTTTACATATTTTGAGATTTTTTAAAAATGTATACAGGGTGTTTCGAAAAATCTGGTCACTGATTAATCACGATCCTGCTTAAAGCGCTTGACGTAAAAAGCTGATTTTTGGAAAACGGATTGACTTGAGGGTGTAGAGGTTTGATAAGAAGGAATTTTTTGAAACTCGAATTCTAAGGGGGTGAAACCGCCCCTCAAATATTACAGTATTATTTATTTACGCACCGGTGAAGTGAGTTTTTCGGAAAAACTCTTAAACACGTCACTCTGGTCACTGATTAATCACGATCCTACTTAAACTGCTTGACGTTTAAAGCTGATTTTTGGCAAACGGATTGACTGTGTAGTGTATAGGTTCGATAAGGAGGGATTTCTCGAATCTCAAATTCCAAGAGGGTGAAAACGCCCCTCAAATATTACAATATGTTCGGGAAAACGCTTGGACACGCATAATTTATTTTGGTTTTTTACATATTTTGAAATTTTTTAAAAAATCATACAGGGTGTTCCAAAAAGTTGGGTAATTGATTAACCACGATTCTGCTTAAACTGCTTGACGTAAAAAGCTTATTTTTGACAAAGGAATTTTCGAAAGTCAAATTCCAACGATAAGAAACTACCCCTCAAATATTACCAAGTTATATAACAATATTGCCATATTGTTTTTTCTCATGCTGACATAAATGTGAGAAAATTTTATCCAGTTTGTATGTTAATGGAAATTCACATTTAGCATAATTAAATTTGTTCTTTTATTGGCAGGGATCTTCATCAGGGAGGACACTACCCACTAAACGTCACCCCTTCGCTCCTGCCACGTCTACCTGGACCCGCTGGACGCATCTCCTCAAGTAGACGCCGGCCTGTTCCTTTTTTGTCATTACCCCTGCTCTTCGCTGTATTTTGCCTCTAGTATAATTTGGGCCAGTTTTGAGATGGCTTCAAAGTTTTCTCTTCTTTCTGTTACCGATTTTAAGAAGGTATCTGCGGAGATATTGCCACCAATCGTCATGCGTACCCCACATCTTTCCTGTTGCCATCTTGGACAAGCAAACATTGTGTGTTCTGGAGTATCATTGGGTTCAGCACAGTATCGGCATTCCGCGACTTCCCTCTTTCCAATTTTACACAGGTAACTCCGAAAATTTCCGTGACCACTCAATATTTGAGTAAGATAGAAGTTTACCTCTCCATGCTTTATTTTAATCCACATATTTATATTTGGGATGAGCTTATATGTCCATCTTCCTTTTTGTGATACTTCCCATTCTGCCTGCCACTGCTGCACTGTGCGGCTTCTCTCCATCTCTCTGCTTGCCCTGGTTTGTACTTCACCCTTGAGAAAGAGTCGTTCTCTTTCTCTTGAGAGAAGATGCAAGGGCACAAGACCCGACATCACCAAGGCTGCCTCAGTTACTAATCAATATGCTGATTTTAAAACTAGGACAGGTCAGCAATAGATCTATTAAAGAGAACTTAAACCTCAAGAATTAAAACTAAATTCGCGTCTTTCAGCCTGGCCTTCGCTTGACAAGTCGCTGGAAATACGAGACCGACTCCGGGGAAGTTTGTTTAAATTGTCGCCATTGTTAACTTCATTATGAAGTATAACTGAATAAGTGAGTTAATTTAAGAATTTTATTGGTAAAATACTATCCAGAATTCAAATGGTTGAATACGAGCCCTAACAACTATATGTTGGGACAAGGTCTTTTTTGCAATAAAAATAGTAATTTGTTAAAACGACTCAATTTATTTTGTTTATTATTCCAAATTCAAACATTACAATATGATCTAGACAATTTTACTATATCTTTATAACTTTGCAAACAAATCACTTTTCATAATAGCTTATTTTGCCAAAATCAAGCCAAATTTGCTGACAACTATATGTTGGGACAGCACACCAAGAAATTTGTTTAATACGGAGTTACATCACCTTTTGTCTTAACAACTGCCTGAACTCTTAATGGCATTGTATTTACCGAAGATTGGCACATTTGAGGAGAAAAATTATCCCAAATTTCCTGCAGTTATGTCCGCAAATCAAAAATTGTTCGATGAGGGTGGTTTCTTAAATATTACTTCATTTTATGCCACACAGTTTCTATAACATTGAGGTCCGGACTACTTGCAGGATGGGATAGAACTTTTATATTATTATTACCGAACCAATTTTTAGTTGATTTTGCTGAATGGCACGATGCTCCATCTTGTTGGAAAATATAGTCTTCGTTTAGAAACAATTCTTGAGCACTAGGCAAAATTGAGGTCTCAAGTATATGTTGATATTTTTGGGCGTTAACAGTGCCATGTATAAAATTTAATTTGCCCAAACCTCTTGCTGGCATGCAACCCCAAACCATAATCCCCTTAGGAAATTTAACAACCCTCTTTAAGCAATCTTTATGAAAGGCTTCTGCTTTATTTCGTATTTTTCGTTTTCGATGATCTCCAACGCAAACATCAAATTTAGACTCATCGCTAAATATGACCTTATTCCAATCATTTTGTGTCCACGATAATTTAGATTTTGCCCAATTGTAGCGATTTTTCTTTTGAATTTTTGTCAGTAGCGGTTTCTCTTAGGCCTAAATAAGAATTTATATCAATAATCTTCAGGTAATTGATTATCCACACAAAATAAAGTTTACCTTGTAAAACCCCAGACCGCATTTATGGATATGTTTTCGGCAGCATTCTCTTGATTTATTTAAACCAGTTACAGTATTCCATTTAAGTGCTATTTCGCGAAGAGTACTTCTTCTCGCAGACTTGCAAATTTTTACTAAATTTCGTAAATCTCTCTGAGATACAACTTTTAGTCTTCCCGAACTTTTACCTCTATCGTCTACATTTGCAGATTCGCCGTATTTTTTTTATTATATTAAAGACCGTGGTTTTTGGAATACTTAAATCATCAGAAATTCTTCGAATTGTTTTTTTCGTACTGTATTGACGAATGATAATTTCGCGTTGTTTTTGATTTATAGCTTTTCCACGGACCATTACTTTGAAATAAATTAACAAAATTGAAAATTAAAAAAAAAATTACTTACAGTAAATCTCACTATTCAAAGTATCGAGTCACTTACAAGCTGTCAATGCTGAAGTAAACAGTTTGCGACATTTGTGACGTTTATAGCAAAACCGCCTCTGATGATATTAATTATTTAAAAATACTGGTCCCAACATTTAGTTGTCAGCAAATTTGTCCTTTTATGAACAAAATCCGCTAATGTAAATATGGATTGATTTACAAATTCATAAAAATATTGTCAAGTTGTTTAGGATATATGGCTATGTTTATATTTAAAGAATTGAACATATATTTTTCAGTCATTTTGAAAAACCAGGGCAATAATTCCAAAATATGACCTTGTCCCAACATATAGTTGTTAGGGCTCGTACTAGGTTGGGTTATTTAGTATAATCAAATTTGTTCGTTTATTGGCAGGGATCTTGCAACTACTGCTAATCAATATGCTAATTTTAAAACCAGGACAGGTCAGCAATAGATCTATCGTGACATCTTTTTTGAGTCATAACTCACCATTCTCAGGGCATTGAGAAAAACCAGTATCTGAGACTCAGTGACGAGGTGTTCTGGTATCTCCACACAGAATCTGTATTCACCGTTGTTTCTTAGCATCATTTTACTGACCTGTTCCGCTGACCCTTCTGGTCAATCCGGCTAACTCTACTGTTCATTGAGAGAAAGTGTCCTGTTAAAAGCGCCGTGACAGTTCGAAAATTGTTCTTACTTAAATCAAAGAAAATCTTTAATTTTTCTTTGGTCGTATTTCCTGAGAAAATTCTTCAAGTGTCTTAGATTCTCCCATTACAGGTTACAAATGGAGTCTTCCAGGTACTTGAGTTTCGCTCTAAGTAGGTTTATACTTAGGAAACAGAACGGTTCTGGTACAGTTAGTAGAGTGTTTGCTCCTTTTCTAGTTGGATCATTTGCTTTTTCATATCTTATAATCAAATGCAAAAAAACGCAACAGGAAATTTTTTCGTTAAGTTTAAAGTGTTGTATTTTTTCTTTTGAGCCCTATTTCCATGACTTTTTTAGCAAACTGTCTTTAAATCTATCAACTTTAATTCATATACTCAGTATTTTATAAACTTTAGTATTTGGCGATTATACAGGGTTAATTGAAGGGGTTTTAAACTTTAAAACACCCTGTGCAATAATTTTGTAAGTAACTTTTTCTAAAAAATTATTTTTCTATCAGAACCATGTCTCCTGAGTATTTTGTTTTATAGCTCATGTCAACACATGCCTTGGTTGAGTTTTAAGAACGAAATGGACTTGTCACCAACAATTCGCAATTTTTCAACTATCATTACTTTGTGATGTTATGCCACGCCCTTTCTAATTTGCAGTTCAATAAAACACAAGTTTACTTAATCGGTAATGAGTTGCATAGAGGCCACTAGCTTTTTAATTTTAACAGCCGGGTGGTCGGGGTTCAAAGATCTTAATAAAAGGGCGCCACGAGATTATTCACTATGAACTGGGCAATAAAGATGTAACTATTAAGTAGACTTCAACACTAACCTCGAACTGTTGAGTGCAACTACCATGAACTTCAAATATTCTATAACTATTTGTACTTAAGTGACTCTAATTTAACTATGAGACTAGACTGTAAATAATACTACTAAAAATATTTAAGCAACATATTGAAATATTAAAAAGTTAAATAGGATATATAAAAAGTTATTATATAAAGAAAAGAAATGAATGAAATGTAATTGAAGGTAAATGAAAATAGATGTAAAGTGAAATAAAATTTAAATCAATAAAACTAAAAGTATGAGGTCATAATCCCCCTTACTTAAACTAAGTACAAAATCCTGGGTAGATTACAAATATCAAACTAAATCTAACAGTCTTACTCTAAGTCATGAAATTACTCGGTTGAGCTACGGCGTATAGCTCTGGGTGGCTACGACGGTGTACAGCAGCTCGATGTGATGTCACTGGAGCTCACGGATGTCAGCAGAGGTACAGATGCATGGCAGGTGTTTCAAATGATGAACATAAAAAACCCTCAACGAGGGTTTATGATGTCCAACGGGTAACTCTACACACGGGCAACAGGAACGGATGGAATTCTGGACTGTTCTGTGCTGTACGGTCTGGATCGGTCTTCTTGCTCTTGGAACTATTTGTGGACTTCTTGGGCACGTGGAATCGGGATATCGGTCGGAAAAATTTGGCTATTTAATCCCTTACGGAAATTGGTCGGCGGTCCATAAAAATCATCAAAATCCAACCACGTCTCTGACCAAAGGTGTTTCGGAAGCCTTAATCCTTCTTTACGAAGACCTGCTATTCGCCAACAGGGAATGCTTTACGAAACGGCAGCCAGTTCTTCACGACGATATTCTCGGTCGGGGAGTACACAAGAAGTGATGCAAGGATTCGATTTCCTTCACAAAATCAGATTTCTACCGGAAATCTCCCTACAGGATATAGATAGAGAACTATATATCTTGACAAGTCCAACTCACAAAAAGGCATAAATAAAAAATGATGTTCTAGAATATTTTCTCCTCAGCCATATTCCATGTCCGGTCAATGAACGAACTAAACTCAGAAATCCCACAAGTAAATGAACGAATTGCACACTGCGATCCACATCAAAAATAACCAATTTAACTACGAAATTTTATCTGATAATTATAAAATTTCAATAACCAAAACAAAGGATAAATAAATCCAAAAACATCTGATTTGATCTGACAGTGACAAATGACGGACAAAAGTGATGATCAAAGATATAGAGAGATGGACAAAAAGCCTACTGCTGGTCGGCCGTTTCCAGTAACAATATTGTTTAGCTTATGGAGTTCAGAGGTAGTTGAGCTGTAGTTTGTATAATATCGCGGTGTATATTCGGTTGCATAATGGTAAAATACTAAATAAAATAATATTTAACAATAAAATTATAGTAAACATGATGCAAAAATAATAGCTATTTGTGATATTTTATGAGCTAGCACACAAAGGTCGTTGCGAGGAAATTTGACTGTTATAAATTTATTCCACTAATTGCGAAGTTCTGAATGAAGGTTAACTCAGAATACTTATTTTTTTAAACTGTTGTGAAATTAAATTTGAAAAATATATTAATATATTTAATATAATTTTAAAAGAGAATGTTTTTTAGGTAATTAGCTCGCTCCTTCTTCCAAACAAACATAATTAACGAAAATATAAAAGCTAATGTTGGCATATAATGTATTTTTATTCGAAATGAGTCGTTAACGGTAATTGAAATAATTCCATAAAGCCAGGGGAGTACGTTTTAATTAAAAGTTCTTAAACGGGATTATGTAAATACGCGTTTTTTCTCTGTAAATTTAGTATTTGGAATATTAAGCTCTTTGGATCGTAAAAGTAAAATAATGGAGAAAAAAGGTTGTTCGATCGAGCTCATTTTTATTTAGCAATAAGCCGTAACTTATTTTTTGTCCATTTTTACGAAGGTAATTTTATTTTTGAGAACGTATAAAGTATTTAATAAACAATATAAAATGAAATACTTTTTTTTCAAATGTCACAAAAGTATTAATTTTTGCGACGTGATTGATTAATAAAAAAAAGTTATTTTATCTACGTCAATGAGTTAACTCACGCATTTTGAGTAAGTTAGGAGCTTCTGAACTCACGCATTTTCATTACCGCACTCCTTGTTTAGATGACCAAAGAGAAAAAAAAATATTTTGTAAAACATTTATTTTGCACTAAATTCGAAAAATATGTTATGAGTACCTTTTCATTTCCATCGTTGTGTACTTTTTTTCGGTGCACCATTTTTCATACTTAGAGTATGTTTATTCATACTTCTGTTTCGATCTTGCTTGAAGCAATCCAGAAATGCCTGAATGCTTCTTCTTCAATGTCAGAGGGAATACTTTCCGAATCGCTCATTTTTTAAACTAGTGACATCAATATTATTTACTGTCATATTGACATTGCCATGCATGGTGTTATTTGAACAAAGGTATTAAGGTGATTGATTTTTAGGATAGGTATATAGTTAAGTACCATTGCGATAAAAAAAACTAGTACAACAAAATATAATTTAATCTGCTGGTCTATAATAAAATATTAAAAATTGCCCAGTTTTAAAAGGTAGGTAAATTTTTTATACTTTTATTTCGCCACGTATACCTACCAATTATTACCAAATTCATGATAACGCCTAAAAAGTTAGGTGGCATAATTGTATTGTTTTCATGGTGACGACGATATCCACTTCTCGATATCTTTATAGACCAGGAGTTCTATCTGGGACTACTAATTCTGGTACTACTTTTTCTGATTGCGATGGTATAGTAATTTTTAAAGTTCATTGTGTGTTTTTATAGTTAGAAGTAGATAAAATATTGTACAATACACGCGAGTTAACTCCATTATGACACTTGTGTGGTTACACAACTCATTCTACGCACTCATTGTGCAACTCTCCCACGCGTATCTTAATGATGCTGTTAACTCACTTGTATCGTAAATATCAGAATCTATTAATGCTTAAGCATAAGAGTACGAAAATATATTATTAAACTGACATCAAATTTCAAATTCAACGAGCGTAACCATAATTTCATAATTTCTCGATACATACAAGGTACAAGATATTACTTTTAATTTTTTTTTTATATTTGGAACGTTTGAAATTGTTTAAATAATTATTTGCAGCGCTTGAAAAAAGTAGCATGTTCTATTCGAAGTAAAAATGACTTTTTGTGCCTCGGCTGTATGTCAAACGTACAGCCTCGGTGCGAAAATGTCATTTTTACTCCTAATAAAACAATATACTATTGTCAAGGTGTGTGGCGACATCGGTTGGCAGAGCATAAAACCATTATCTTTGCATTATATTGTTTACAGTTTACATTAGGTTTGTTCCTACAAGCATCCAAACCGTTCAGAAACTTGTTAAAAGTAGACCACACCAAGTCATAGATAATATGTCATAAACAAAAAACATTGATTACTAATTTGGTTAACTATTTTAGACAGTTTTCTGATAGGTTTGGATGCTTGTGGAAACAAATCTATTGTCAAGAAACCTGGCGAATCGAATAACGCGCCATCTCTGAGACTTACATGGAAAATATCGATGTTCTAAAAAAAATTTACTAGTAAGAAGAAGAATACTACAAATAATCTCCGAACGTTCCAGAAGCAGCCGCTGGGATATACAGGGTGAGCCTTAAATAAGTGCAATCAATGCTGGTAGATCTCGAATAAAAAAACATATTTTCTTTTTGCCAATTTTCCGAAATAACCGAAATATTTTCCATTAAAAATTAAAAAAATATATTTTTATCTTAAATTTTGAGAACCACTAGATTTTTCCTGGGTTTTCTTTCTTGTCTTGCCCAGCTACGTCAAAACATCGGTTCCCATTAGAACACCGAAGTTAAGCGACATAAGGCGATACTAGTGGATGGACGGGTGACCGGTTCGAAACTCTGTAACGTGCTGTTGTTCAATAAAGGGGCAAACGTGTAAAATCTATTGACACACGCTGCTCATTCACGCCGGTTCGAGGCCGGATGAGATCGGATATCTCGTGAGTAAGAGTCGATTTACACACTTGCCAAGTCCGTAGGCCATTGACCATGATATGGCCGAGGACCGCGGTTCAGATTCCGCGTAAACAAAGTAGGCCCTGTCCAGATTAGCCTTGGCAGCAAAAAGGAGACTGTTTACTGAAATCTTTACTTTACTTTTTCTTTCTTGTAAATTTAATCTACTATCTATATTGCCATATTATCTAGAAATTATGTTTTTTTAGCTAAAAATTAAAACAAATTCTATAAAATTTAAAAAAAGTATTATGTGTTTATATGTAATTCAATAACCAAATAATATTTTTAAACAGAACATCTATATCTAGTTTTAATAACATTATTGAAAGAACAAAAATATTAAACGATAGGAAAAAACCTTTTAATCCAAAATATAGGCTGGTTTTTTAATATTAAACTAATTTATTCTATTTCAAACTCTTTACTGATTGACATATCTCTTCCATTTCAACCTTAAACGTGTCAGAAAAACGTTTAAATAAAGCAGACCTACGTAAAGGGAGGCATGTCGTATAACGTCTGTATTTAAAATGTAAACAACTCTCTTGAAAAGGGCACGTTTTTATAAGCGTGGGTTTGGCACGTGCAACTGCTCTTTTGTGACAATCCGGCATTGAAGTCGGTGGACTGGACAAAATGCCTTTCAGGCCGAGTTTCATTTTGCGCTTTGCCGATTATTATAAACGAGATCTTTCGAAAGTTTGAAACTAGATGAATGAAATAATAAAACGTTTTAAAATTACAACTATTAAAGGGTATATAATTTAAAGAATAAAAAAATTGTGTGTGCAATATGTACGCATATTTGAAGTGATACTTCTTACTAACATACATACATACTGCCATTACTCGCTGACGAGTATTTGACACGCATCAGAAGACGGTCACGCAAGGCGTTTTCTTTCATGAGCTTTTCTGTTACTGAAAAGCCCGATACTTGATGTTATCTGTCTACCGCACTCCGGACATTCAAAAATCTCATTGCTATGTTGCTTCTTTACTTTTTGGTTGTCGCTGTTAACTGAGTTTACAATTCTTCTCCATTCCGTTCTATTGTAAGCTGCTTCTGCACTCATTCTGCACGTTAATCCCTTTTAAGTTTTCGTGGAAAACATCCTTGTACCTTTTGAGTTGTCCACCCGGCCTTCTCGTACCGTCTACAAGCTCACCTTAAAGCAGAGATTTTGGTGAGCGGTGTTCTTGCATTCTGCACATCTTCCGTGACCAGCCCATCTTAAGCGGGACCTTGTAATCATAACTTCAATACTCTCGCAGTTAGATTTTTCAAGGACCGATACGTTTGAGACATGATGGAGCCATTTGATTCTTAAGAGTTGTCTAAGATGTCTCTGTAGCAACTTGTGTAATGCGTTCATGTGTCGGCGGTACGGCACCCAGATTTTGCTTCCATATAAAGTGGTGAGAATTATTATTGCTCGGTACACTGCAAGTTTCGTTTTTGTGCTCAAGTCATGATTGTAGAAAACCCTGTCTTTTAATTTCCAGAATGCTTTTGAGGCGCTGCTAATCCTGTGCTGAATTTCAGAGTCGATATTGGCCTTTTCCGAAATCAAACTGCCGAGGTAATTGAATTCCGCTACATATTCCAACAGCTCATCTCCGATTTTTATAGCGTTGTTGTGATCTTCTGGGGGAGTGCACATGATTTTAGTTTTATCGATGTTCAGCTTAAGTCCCAAGGCCTCGTATGCCCATGTATATGTGTTCAACATTTCTTGTAATTGTTGTAACGTGTTTGCAACTAGAGCGCAGTCATCAGCGTATTGAAGTTCTGTGATGAATTTTGTACGTGTTTTTGCCCTGAGTCTTTTTATGTTGAACAGACGGCCGTCGTATCTGTATCTAATGCCCAAACCTCTCTCCTGCAGTTTGCTGTCCACTATAATGGAGAGCGCTGCCATGAATATATTGAATAGGAGAGGCGCTAAGACACGTCCCTGCCAAACGCCTGTGTTTGTTAGGAAGGGATCGCTCAGTGATCCATGATATGACACTCTTGATTTGTTGTTGTGATGGAGGCTTTTACACACTGTAAGAAATTTGATGGGTACCCCGAACTTTTTCATAATTGCCCAAAGTGCATCTCTATTCACAGAGTCGAAGGCTTTTGTTAGATCGATAAATGCAACGTAAAGTTTAGACTGCTGCTCTTTTACTTTTTCCTGTAGTTGCCGGATGGAGAATATGGAATCGACGGTACCGCGGTTGGTGCGAAAACCCGTTTGCGATTCTGGGAGGATTTTTTCTATATGTGGGTGCAGGCGGTTTGACATAATTTTTGAAAGAATTTTTCCTCCGATAGCCAGTAGAAAAATTCCTCAGTAGTTTCCGCAGTTTGATGCACTTCCTTTGTTCTTAAATATATTCACTATATTCGCGTTGCAAACGTCCTGAGGTACCTCTCCGCTTTTCCATATGACATCGAAGAGAGCCTTAAGATGACCAATAAGTTCTTTACTTGCACACTTATAGATTTTCGCCGGAATCGCGTCACAGCCAGCTGATTTGTTGTTTTTAAGCTATTTTATGGAGTCCTTTATTTTCTGTTCTGTTATTGGAATGTCTAATACATCGAGGCTGTTATACTGAAGTATTATGTTGAGTGCTTCCTTTTTGGGGTTGTTTTCTTGGTTAAGGATATGGCTGTAATGCTCTTTCCAGCGGTTTCTGATTTGCTCTTCCTCTTTTAGAAGTTCGCCATTTTGTGCCATGATTGGGCATCTTGCCTTCTTAGTTGGACCATATACTTCAGAATATATGAATAATATCGTATGGTCGAAAAAAGGATCGGCGTCAAAGGCGTTGGTGGTAATTTTGGCATGGTCAATCTCTAGACGTCATTTAATAAAAATTCATATCAATTATACAAAGATAAAAAAAGAGTAGAAATTTTCCAGATACACAAATATTAGAATATTTTCGAAGATTTTTGTAAAAAAACGTATTCGAATTTCAGTTTTATTTTTTATTACTATTTGAATAGCTATGACAAATTGAATTTCGCAGTCTCATTACTATTTTTTTATTCTACAAGATGGCGTTATCAGATTTTCAAACAGGCATTTCGTCTTTGAGCTGCTATCATTAGCCCTGGATTTTTATTAGTCGTTTTAAAAGTTTTTAATGTGTAATGCAATGACTAATAATTTTTAATGCCTAAGAATTAATGTGCGATAGGTATCTAATTATAACGCACTAAAAAACCTCATATTAATTATTTTCTGGTAAGATCTTACCAAAAAACAATACTATAAGTCATGAATCTTATGGAAAATAACATTAATATGGATTTTTTAAATAAGGACAATGCATGTATTAGTTTTGGGATCTTCGAATGTCTTAAAATAGTTAATAAAATTAAAATAGTTAATAAAAAAGGTAGCCAAGAAAATGTGTAATTTAATCTGTTATATCCATTCAAGTAGTGACATAAAAAATTAAAAGTGAACACTCGTTTTTTTCCGAATATCTTTGGAATTATTCTGAATTTTTAATTTTTAAGATGACATTTTGATCTGCATCAAATTGTGCAACTTTCTAGTTTCTGGGATCTCAATGATGGGGCAAAAATTTGGGACATCCTGTACAGGATGGCGCCTCGCATACGCCGCGGAGGTTCCAAGGAGAACAGTTTGTATTGAAATGAAATTTTGACAACCACCGAGACAACAACCACAACCACCGAGACAATTTCACAACCACCGAGACAACAACCAT
The DNA here is from genome assembly GCF_002938485.1 of Sitophilus oryzae. NCBI lineage: Eukaryota > Metazoa > Arthropoda > Insecta > Coleoptera > Curculionidae > Sitophilus > Sitophilus oryzae. The sequence continues at coordinate 3,472,146 of NW_022145837.1, forward strand.
TCATGCAAAAATCTTTGGTAGAATTGATATCGGAGATGGAGAACTAACCTCTGCAAAACCATCTCAGATACTGGTTGTTCTCAAAGCTCTGAGACTGTATGATGAGTTTTAACTCAAGAAAGGGGACACAATAGATCTATAAGAACTCGGTGATTAATTTGCCTTCCCAATTTTGCAACAATAATTGATGATATGGCCAACAATTTCTAAATAAATTACACAAAAAAGCAAAAAAAAAGAAAAATAAGTTTCACGACAGAACAAAATCACAGCGAAATATGCCTGACGACTAGTTCCTGACTCGCATACGAAATTACGAAAAGAATAAATGTTTCTTTCCCTATTTTTTTCTCCTCCCCAAGACTCCCCGTCGTTTAATGTATTACCCCACGGAGCAGAGGGGGTGGAAGTGGAGTTCCAAGCGAACAGAAAAAACGGCTTTAAATTACGGCGTAAAGGTACACCCCGGGGAGTGATACAGGGACATGTGAGGCCAGGTGGCGGTTGCGTTCACAATTTGTACAAATGAATTCGGACTAATTGCTATAGAAAAAGGGTTGTTTATTATATGGCAAAATGCGTTTTTTTTTCATTCTTTCTCTTTTGTGGGTTGATGTCATAAATGTAGATGGGTGTGTAATTGAACCTAGAGTGAATGTATACAATATACAGGGTGTTGCATCGTCGAGCGGGACATAGGAAATACCATGTACATTTTAATGGGGTCAATTATTGGCTTCCCTAATTATTTAAGAGAATAATTCTATTTAGGTTTATTGAAGAGCACTAAAATCCACATTCAAAAGAATAACTTTAGATATTTTTGATTAGCCCGTTTACGAGTTATCGCCGATTTCTTTTTAAATATTTCTCCTTTCTTATGGCCCTGTATTTACTTATGAGCACCAGTCAAGGTAAAAGATAACTGTCAAATGAAGTTGTCATTTCAGAAATTTATCTATTTAGTTCTTTATTATTATTATTAAAAACTCATACCTACATCGAAAATATTAGCTATGAATTACACTACCAAAGAAAAAGTATTGATGATTAAATGGTATTATCAAAGAAATAGTTATCAAAAGGTGTCGGACATGTTTGCTGCTCTGTATCCGAATAGACCGATACCTGGAAAATCTACAGTCGCAAGGAATATCCAGAGATTTGAGACCAAAGGTACCCTAATAAATAACTGCAGATGTGAAACAAGGCAGGAACAAAGAGAAGATGCAAGAAATGATACCGACTTGGTAGTTTTATTGTGCGTGGAAGAGAACGATGGAAAGATCAGCACAAGGAAACTTGAGGATGAAATAGGAATAGATCACACCACAGCGTTTCGAATTTTGAAACGACATAAATTCCTTCAAATATGAAAAGCACCAAGAGCTACGAGATGGGGACGAAATACGGCGGCAGGCGTTTTGTTTTGATATGATGGAAAGAGCAAACACGGATAGGGAATTTTTAAAATACATATGTTTCACTGACGAATGCACGTTTACCTTAAATAATGAACCCAGTGTTCAAAAGTATCGATATTGGAACAAAGAAAACCAACACAGGTTTGTCGAAACAAGGACGCAATATCCACAGAAAGTAAATGTTTGGGCGGGGATGTGACAATATTATCGGGCCAGTATTTCTTACGCGAAATTTAAATGCAGAATATTATTTGGAACTACTCGAAAATCATATTTTACCTGCTTTACATGATGCCGCTAGGGATAATCAGGAAGTTTGGTACCAAAATGGCTGCCCGGCACATAGTACCCTGGCTGTTCGGGAATATTTATATAGACCATAGTTTTAACGGAAACGTTATTGGCCTAAAGCATAGAGTAAATTGGCCAGCAAGGTCTCCTGATATTTCGCCAAATGATTTCTTTCTTTGGGGCCATTTAAAAAACAGGGTATACAAGGATAAAAAATACCCAAATCTAGACGAGTTAATAAATGCTATTTCTGCCTAATGCAATAGAATTTCAGTTTACCAACTAGCGAATGTAAGAAGAGAATTTTGTGATCGCCTGGGTTATTGTCTAGCAGTCCCTTTGAATAAGAAGACTAAGGAAGGAGCATATCAAAAATCTTAGGTACACCGCGATGGGCCTCAAGTATGGCCGACTTAAATTCCGGTTTATCAGTGTCGTTCTAATTTTATTTAAAAATGTAAAACTATGATGTAGGGTATGGGGTAGACTCAATAATTTGTTGTTTTTGTTTTACGTTGTGAATAAATGTTGGTAGTTATTAAAATTGTTATAAAAATATATAATTCTAATAAAAATAGATAAGTTATAATAAGTATTTATTAACACAAACATCCGATACGCTACTGAAGCAGGTAAGTCAAATTAACGTATCTAAATTCTTTGACATCTAATCTTTGACAAGTAATAAATAAAAGCTAAAATGCAAGAAAAATATATAATTTAATTAATTTAAGTGAATTTTATAAATGATCGGTTTACTATACGTATGTATATTATATAGTCATTTACTAGCGAAAATTTGTTCCATTATTTCACTCAATTTTTGCCGAGATCTACCGCACGCTACACAACCAACTATTTTAGAGTCTTTGTCGATAAATCGCGATAGTGTCACTGTTAATTTAGAATTTTTTTTAGAATTTAGAATGAGTGGGAGGGGGGTTAATCACTTCGACCTTACAGATCCATTGTGTCCCCCTTTCTTGAATCATAACTCATCATACAGTCCCAGGGCTTTGACAAAAGCCAGTATCTGGGACGGTTTTATAGAGGATAGTTACACTGTTAATTTAAGTTCTGCCACAATTTCCATCTAGATTTACTACCTTTATACAACTATCAGTAGTAGAATAAATAATAAATAACATAAAATAAGCTCCGTAAAGACTGACAAATCCACAAAATTTCAAATCAAATTCAAAAAGGATCCCCACCCTAGAGTGCTTTTATGGTGCTTTTTCCGCCCACCATGCATGAATACATGGACAGCATTATGCTCCTTCCTTAGTCTTCTTATTCAAAGAGCAGTCCATGATATGGCCGAGGACCGCGGTTCGGATTCCTCGTAAATAAAGTAGGCGCCGTCCAGATTAGCCCTGGCAGCAAAAAAGAGACGTTAACTGAAATCTTTACTTTACTTTTTTCTACCTCAAATGGGGTAGTTGTGGCAGCACTGCCGCTAACATTTCCTTTCGCTAGCTCGTGCATCACGGCGTCACTCACAACGCGCGTAAGCAAGTTTTACTTCAAAAATAAATGTTTTAATCAAGATCAAACTTATATTTAAGTTCAAATCAAACTGGTATAAATTTTAAACACTCATATTCCCACACTTTGTTTTTGGAGTTATTTAATACCATTAAATACTTATAATAAACAACTTTTTGATAGCCGTACCGCTTGCTTCGATAAACGCAGAATGGATAAAGTCGTAAAACATAATTTTAAATGTAAAAGTTCCGTAAACAGCACGTACAAGCTATCGGATGGTTTGCAGTTCGGAAACTTTCAAAGTTGAACATGTCTCGCATTTCAAAACATAATTGGGCAAATATACGTGTATTTCGGCGTGTGTATGTGTCTATGTACACGTAAAAGTTCTGTTTGTTTAGGTGTGTAGAGCGACGTCAAAAATTTGTCGACTGGAACGACTGGCAGTGGACAAATAAGAGTAAGTGTTTTGCAGGATATTGCAATATTTAATGTATCAAAAGAGTTTCAATACAATACTTGTAGATCTTTTATGTAATACTACTATAGTAGTCAATAATAATAATAATAATAAATAATTCGATTCAGTTCCACACTCATGGCTTCTAAGTATATTGAAAATTTTCAAAGTAGACCCTAGAATTATCCAACTTCTCGGCCACCTAATGTCTCAATGGAGAACACAGATATCAATAAAAAGTGACACAAATATACAATACAATACCCGAAACATTCGTATTAATCGCGGTATTTTTCAGGGACACATTTGTCCCCGTTATGGCTTTGTTTATCCCTTAACCCACTAAGTCGTATCTTAAATAAAACTAGTTACGGATACATGCTCACAAAATCTTCACATCTTAAGTTGACCCATATCTTTTACGTTGATGACCTGAAATTGTATGCAGCAGGTGAGATACAGTTAACGTCTTTGGTGGAGACTGTAGCTGAGTTCTCAAAAGATATTAAAATGCAATTTGATGTTGATAAATGCTCGTGCATACATATCCAACGGGGAAAAATGAAAGAAAGCGACGCAATGCATCTACTAAATGGCTCAAGTATTGCTTCACTGGCAAACGGCGAACATACAGATATTTAGGTCTATCTCAGTCACACGAAACACATTCAATTGGCATTAGAAATACGATATGCAGTGCTCTGACTCATAGAATCCGAAAAGTCCTTGGAACTCAGCTTAATTCCAAAAATAAAATAAAAGCTTTAAATTCGTGGGCTCTCCCTCTTGTTAAGTGCACTCTAGGAGTGATCAACTGGCCAAAAACATCTCTGCAACAACTGGATACCGACATAAGAAAATGGTTAACAAAATATCGTATGAACCACCCGAAGTCATCAAAATGTCGATTATACCTGCCAAGAAAATCAGGAGGCAGAGGACTGCTAAGTGTTGAAACTATGGCAGCAAATGAAGAACAAAAACTGAGAGAATATTTTGACCAATCTCAACAGCCCATACATAAAGCAATTGTTGCTATAGGACAAAGTCACACCATTTTTACACAACGGGAGATACTCCTACAACCACGTTAAAAACCAACGAATGGAAGGGAAAACCTCTTCACGGTAGAATTATAACATAACCTTCATAATGAAAATATTGACGCTCCAGCTTCCTGCACTTACCTAAAATCAGGTTATCTCTTTCCTGAGACGGAAGGATTTCTTCACGCTATACAAGACCAAGTCGTCCCTACCAGAGCATACATTAATAATATTCAAGGCACTAATATTGAATCAGATAAATGTAGAATGTGCGGGAAAGAAGTTGAGTCCATACAGCACATTATAGGGGGGTGCTCCCCGCTGGCCCCCGGAGAGTACTTGGCTAGACATAATATGGTGTGTAAGGTGATTCATCAGGGATTGTGTAAAAACTTTCAGTTGGTAAAAGATCTCAAACCCACTCACAAATACATACCTGCATGGAAGGCGGAGAATGGTGATACTGTCATATACTCCGATTATAACTGTCACTGCGGTGCCCCACAATAGACCGGATATAGTGGTTATTGACAGAAAAAATAAGCATGGGTGGATTATAGATATTGGTGTGCCACTTGATGAAAATGTGCAGAGAACTTATTTAGAAAAGATTGCTAAGTACAGTGAATTGAATTGCCAATTGAAACTAGTTTATAACCTAAATAAAGTACATATAATTCCATTCATTATTTCAGCTAATGGTTTATTCCATAAGAGCTTTTCTAAAAATCTCAAAATTCTCAATCTTAACAACCCATCCTATCTACTTGAATGTCAGAAGTCTGCAATATTGGGAACTTGCCGAATAGTCCGTAAAGTTTTACAATGTTAGCCCGCACAGTGAACCTCTTGGAAACTAGTTTCCCGAGATCACTTATTATCAGAACAGTACGCAGTAAATAGATATAATTTTAGAGTTATAAAATATTAAATACTTGACTTTTGACCAGTGTGTGAGATGATTAAAATTTTAAAATTCAAAATTGTTCATAATTAAACATCAACAAAAGAGTCGTTTACCGTATATAGGGCTCTCTCCAGTAAGTATGATTTTAGAGCTTTGCGAAATGCCGGAAAGAATAAAAGCGACTTGATATTCAAAGGCAGATGATTGTACATTTTTTTGGCATTGTACAGTATTGAACCTTTAACTAGTTCTGATGAGCTCGGGGTTGGCAGATAAAGATCGTGCTCCGCATTCCTAAGTGGATAGTTATGAGATGGCCTTTCGGGAATAGCAGATATGTGCGTGCGGATTAAGAAAGGGATTCAAAAATGAATAAAGAAGGAAGAGTCAGTATTTTGAAATTTTTAAAGAAATGCTGGCAGTGAGTTCTACCGTTCAGTCCCAATAAATATCGAACTGCTCTCTTTTGAAGTCTGAAAATACGATCAAATTTTGTTGCGCAGCAAGTACCCCAGAATGGAAGGGCATAACGAAGATGTGACTCAAAAAGGGCATAATAGGCTATTCTAGAGGTTGAGAAGTTAAGTTCCTTAGAAACTGATCTTAGCGAAAAACTTAGTTTCTTTGATAGAGCTTCGATGTGAAACTCCCATTTTAACGAGTTGTCTACAACAAGTCCTAAGAATTTCACAGAGTCCACGACGTCAATAGTGGTGTTATTAAGTAGAAAAGGTTGTATAGTACTTTTATATGACAAAACTTTAGTTTTTGATAGGTTGAGGCATAGGAGATTAGAATCGCACCAAGATTTAATGGCGCGTAAGTCACTGGATATAGTATCATATAGTACCGTAACATCTGGGCCGCTCCAAGTGAAACTAGTATCGTCCGCAAAGAGGCAGATTTTACCGCTAATGTCTAGATTTGCAATGTGGTTGATACACACCAGAAACAAAATAGGGCCAAGTACTGAACCCTGAGGGACACCACAGTCTATAGGCTTACAAGAAGACATAGACGTATCAACAATTAACTTTCTTTTATTTATGTACTGGCTGAACAGGTTTTAAAAGAGCTACTGTGGAACCTTTGGTATCAGAACGTTTTAAAATCTATTAATTTAGTTAAATATCTAGCTAGTGAATTTTTAAAATATAAAATATATTTAAATATAGACAATGGAAGTCCGAAAGGCTTTTAGTTTCAATACTGAATCATTCCACCGCATTCAAAGTAACATAATGGATGTCTGTATAATTACACAAAATCAAGTTTTTCCTTCCCAGAATCTTCCAACAACAAAAAATAACCCTTACATCCCTAATCAACTATTCCAAGGAGACGATCTCTGAACCTTTTTTTGTCCTACAGCCGTTTCTCGATCTCGCCAAGGCGAGCCGTTATTCCAGATATTGCCGGAAATTTATTAAGGACCCCTTCCTCGCACACATTCCTATATCGTGGATCCAGAGATAGCGGGCCGAGATTACTTAGAGAATTTATGGAAATGCAGCGGAATCAGATTAAACGCGGAAAGGAGTCTCCTGTGGAGAGTTTTTTGCGCCCGTTATCAGAGACGCTATAACAGTTTCCCAAGTTCGGTGGAAAAGTTGAGATTGGGGCGGGAGTTGTGAGTTAAGTTAGCGTAATAGATTTACACCTAGTACGAGTTTTTTAATGAATGATTTAACTAAGTATAATCTGGAATTATGTCAAACACCTTGTTATGAAATAAAAAACATTGTGTGCACTATGTGTGCATATCTGAAGTGAAACTTCTTACTAACAGCACTAACAGCTATTAAAATGAAGGATTTGAAGAGTATATATTTTTTTATGAATGCTTTTTATGAACTTCAAAAAATTTAGAGTTAACAAAAAACCGTATACTGTTCTAGCTTTATGTTTTTTTTATTTTTATTAAAAAACGATAATTCTATCACTCGGCCGGATAGTCTCGCCGCTGTAGCCGTTAAACCAAAAGACTATAACCTATGCATACCCAAACCTTCAATTACGTAGGCAAAACGTCGCTACGACGTTGCACTTCAACAGTTGTATATTTTGACCCTTAACAACGTTGGTAAACGTTGTAGGACACAACGTTGTTAAAAGTTGGGTTTTATACCGTTGTCATTATGTCGCCAGAAGGCATGTTTATTGTACTACAGAATAACAAACATAGTACAACGTTGTGCAACGTACTTTTAAATTACGAGTGTAAGTACATACTAACTACAACGTAATACAACGTTTCATTAAACGACCCAAAGCAACTTCTAATTTATAACCAATTACTACGTTGGATTACGGCGACGAGAGCGACGATATCGATTTTTGTTGTGGAAGCGGAACTATCTACACCTAACCTCAAAAAATTCTGTACTGTACTGTCAAAGAGCAATTGGTTGGGTATTTTTTTCTGTGGTACTTACTGTGTAAAGCGAAAAGAAGACGTATAGGAAAAAAGTATATAAATACTCTACAACTTCTTATAGAAAAAGGAAAAAGTATTTAGAAGAAAGTCAGCGAGCAAGTCAGTGTCCGAAAAATGAAGTGGAAATAACGAGTTTAGGTTCGTCATCCACATCATGTATCGAAGGAACGTCCATTTCAATTTTGAAAAGTAACAGTGCTACTAGTGGTAGCCTATTATCAATGGATACTATAGAAATAAATAACAGTACACCTGAATCCCATTCAACAGAGGAATACTATGAGAATGATGATCCTCTAGAAGAGCAGTCAACTGAAGTTCATCCTGACGTCCTTACGACAAAAGTAAAAACATTTTTAAGTCAGTGTAGTGTACAAAATAATATATCCCATTCAGCTGTATACCAGCTTTTAAAAGGATTATCATCTTGTGTCTTGTGGTATAAAAGAGCTGCCGATTGATGCACGAACAATTCTTCCAACAACTGTTTGTATAAAATGTATATATGGATTTTTTAGTAATAAATAAATGGAAATACTGATCTAATGTCAGCGATCTTATTAACGAGTATGTGACCACCACCAACAAAGGATGTCCCAGCTTTCTTCTTTATTTTATTGTTCCTAGGTAAAAAAGAGCACTGTAAGAAGGAATTTTCTTATTTGCCTCCTAGATGTCCGTAGGGTTCAGAGGTCCTATCAGGGGGGTGACAGTGAAATAGGAAAATTGGAAACAGTCATTAGTGTCATTCCTGTCATTCTCCTCACGCCAAATATGGCCGCCTAGACAAGGACAACATTGTTTTTGTCTAACTATTGTCTAACTTCACAGTTTAGAATTGACAGATTTCAGTTTCAGAGACAACTTCAAATTTGTTCTAGAACAAATTCGAAAATATTCGACGCCATTTTAATTCATTCCGTTTAGTCTCGTTTTGGAAGTTCAATTTAATATTTCGGCTGAAATTTATAAATATAAAGGTAATAAAGTATATAAAATATATATTACATGAAGAATCCTGGAGAAAATGACGTTTATGCAGTAGTAGGTATGTCCCATGTATATGAAAAATAGGTAGTAAATAAACACTGTTTTTACATTTTTTAGAT
>NW_022145837.1:3481318-3497067 GCF_002938485.1 Sitophilus oryzae
AGGTTGGTACGCAAATAGGATCATCCGATAACCGTCAAATCTCGGTTGGAACACATTTGAATTACTGCGCACGAGCTTGATAGTTCGGTGACGGTTCTGCGGCGGGTTGGAACAAATCTAATGAAAATACTTTTATTGAGGTAAATGTTTTTAGAATAATAAGTAATAAAAAGGCTTATGTCCAAAATTTACCTGTATTATTCCACTTAATACTCAATGTTATTAATAAATATATGTGAAATAGGGATATTGAAGTAATATTAGTGGGTTGTAATTTTTATAAAATAGTTGGGCGTTCAACAATGTTAATGAATTCAACAAATTAATGGTTTAATTTAGGTTTTTAGACTTGCACATGCTGATACCAAAGTCCTATGGAACAATAAAAATAAGCAAAACAGTTAAGAAAGAAAAAGGAAGTTGAAAATGGATTGGAAACGGTGAAATTTTATACTGAAACATTGAAAAAAAATTGACCTACTCAACAAAAAGGCAAACGTCATATTTCAGTAGGTAAGAAAAAAATAGAAGTGTTTTGCAAAATTGATATTATTATTTTTTAATACTTATAGAGCTGAGCTATCACTTTATCAAGACTTCCAAAACCAAACATGCTATAAAAGCACTACACTGCAGCGTTAAATTTGGACGACACATACCTTCAAGCGTTGTTTAAAGTCTTTTTAATGCGAGCAAAATGCTACATGGATATTGGAGAATACGAAGATGAGCAATTAAGTTATTGGTTGTTAATCAAATTTACCCTTCTTAGAATTTGAAGTAATTTTATTATATTTTTAATAGGAATTATGGGGGAAAGGGTGCAAAGTGGATAAGACTGGTGGGAATAAAAGGCTACCACAAGAGGCTAAATTGGCACTTAAAAAAGCAAAAGAAAATATTATTACAAATTTCTTGGGGTGGAGAAAAATTCTAATGAAGACGAAATTTAAAGAGCATACAAGTCTTATTTTTTAATTATGGAAATAATAATTAAGGAGCAATAAACATGAAAAAATTGCCAATAGAATGTTAGCAGATTTTAGAATGAGTGATTGGTACTGATACTCAAACAAATTATTGATCGAAGAAGTTTAGCAATAATGTCAATTCATTGACGACAATTTTTTTGGCTTTTCTTTATTTTTTTGAAAATTTACAGAATTTGACTTTGTTATTTGTGAAATTGGAAAATGTTCCAATGCAAAAAATTACTATTTTTCAGTAGAACTATTTTGCCGTGATAAGACTAACGCTTGATTTTCTTGCATCCGTTGTCCGACGATACGATGATACGTTATTAATTTTATTGGTTGAATTTAAAAACTTCGATTGGTTAACCCTTTCTAATCAATCGAAGTCTTTAAACTCAACCAATGAAATTAATATCGTATCATCGTATCGTCGGATAACGGATGCATGAAAATCAAGCTTAAGGCTTTTTTGCCTTTTAAGACACAAGTGTGTCCCATTAAAAGGATTCGTCATATCTGACGTTACTTCAACATAGTTAAATTAGTTCAACTTTAACAACTAGTTATCATTTTGTGTCAGTTAAGTGAAAAAAATTCTCAGAAATTATGCAGTGGACAAAAAAGGAAGCAATTTGAGCATTTGATTTCATCTAGGTATATCTATAGCCACCTAGATTTTATCAAATAATAAATAATAAAGATCTACTGACGCAAAATCATAAAATGAAAATATCATATTCATATATTTCGTGAAAATATATTTTCACGAAATGTGAAATATGTTAAAATTCTTACATTTTAGGAATATGCTTCTTTAATGAAACTCACCTTTATTTTTTTCCTAGAATAAAAAATATAAAGTACCGTTCTCCAACTTCCCCTAGGAGATGCAAGACCTTGTGGTTGGTGGGGAAGCTCCTGGTCAGGTGCTGGGGGAAATACCCCTACCGCTTGGATTGGTCTAACAAGCATCTCACTCATCGTCTTTTTCCTACCTGTAGTGTCGTGGCCAGGGAATTGCACCAAGACACATAACGATGCCGGACGGGGCTTCCCCTGTCTGTCATGCTAGGCACCCTCTACTGACTGTGGTCATGTCTCGCGTGTAGAGGGTATGGGGGGGGGGTCTTGGTTTAACCGCCTGGACCAAGAGGAGACACCATCACCAAAAACCTAAATCCTACGATGGCGGGACCAGGTCAAAGGGATGTGTGGCTAGATAGAGGACTAGCCATTACTGGCCTCAACTTTGGGGCATCAGGGGGCACCCCATTGTATTTACCCCTTACTTCTACATGCGGGGCTCTGTCACCCAGCGGTCTCGCATTATCTTATCTATTATACATTACTCAATTTTGAAATTCCATAACAGAAAATCATGACGAGATTGGTGTTTGCGCTTTTAATATGTTATAGATTGAAGCTTTCTCTACAAAGAGGTTCAAAAGTTATAGTGATGTAATTTTCCGGGATGAAAATACGGACTTTTCCGTGAAGGTCTGCATCGCGTCAACCAGCGGTCTCGCATTATCTTATCTATTATACTCAATTTTGAAATTCCATAACAGAAAATCATGACGAGATTGGTGTTTGCGCTTTTAATATGTTATAGATTGAAGCTTTCTCTACAAAGAGGTTCAAAAGTTATAGTGATGTAATTTTCCGGGATGAAAATACGGACTTTTCCGTAAAGGTCTGCATCGCGTCACCCAGCGGTCTCGCATTATCTTATCTATTATACATTACTCAATTTTGAAATTCCATTGATTCCAAAAGTGGATCGACTATCCCTAACGACTCGTGGGAACACTATGAGATCTAGTACTAAATACACCAAGCTATGGGGAAGCCCCCTAGTGACACTGGAAACATTACAAATGAAAGTTCCAAGGGACCAAACCAAACCAAAGGAAACTACAAGAGGGGCTGCTGACACTTGCTCGGGATCATCCTCCACAAGTGGCACAAGTGACTCCAGCAATGGTGGGGAGCCTACCTCTAGACCCAATAAACGACACAAGCTACCGTTTCGTCTACTCGGCCTGGGTCAACCAGGCGGGCTAGACGATCCTCTGAGAGTAGGACTTAGCGCAGAAGCACGACTTAGCGCAGAGTAGGACTTAGAGCAGAAGCACGGAGATACCTCCGACTGCTCCACGAAGGACTTGCTCCAGAGGAAGCAAAAGCGAAAACACTCCTCCGAAGAAGGGAGAGTAAAGAAACCAATCATGTACAATCAATTTTGGTATAGTCTTTCTTAATATCCTTCTCTTTTTTTTACATTTACATATTTACAGTAATAAAACAGCTTTGATTGTTTAAAATTAATGCTAATGATTTAAATTTCTAAGAATATGTATATATGTATATTAAATAATAACAATCAATATTAAAATATGAACTGCAGCGATATAAACAATAAAACTTATTACCGAACCAGAGTTTGCTTGTGTTATTAGAACAAACAACAAATCGCATAAATTTGTTTATAAATGGCACACTTCAAATTAAATAATAATAGTCCGATTATATACATTTAGATTTATGGCTACAATTTATTATATTTTTTAATCGGCGCGGTTCTAAGAACTTAACGAGACAAGGTTTTTCTTTAGGCAAATTATAAAAAACTAGACTGAAACGTCAAAGGACATTAATATTCGAAATGAAATTAATTAAGCTGCTACCAAAACGGCATAACAATGAACATTTTAGAGTGAGGTTGAGTTTGGAGGTTATTTATGAATTTCATTTTAATAATATATATGCAGGGTTTTTTTGCTGGTCATGCAAATTTGTGGCAAATAAAAAGTGCTATTACGTTCATATATTACGTTAAATAAAATAATATTTTGCCTGTTTTAAAAGTATTTTGTGAACAAAAAGAACAAAACAAATTCAAATGGAAGGTTAAAGTCTGTCCAACGATAGAATACAGACAATGACAGTTCGTGTTGTCGTCTGACGAAATATCCCCTTCTCTGGCTAGATAGACTTTATATATGTTACAGTAGTGTAAGCCAGAAATGAGTAAATGTTAAAAATTACTAGTAAAAGCTTACATTCACTGATTTGCTAACAAACGTTCAAACTTTGAAATATACTTTTACTATTGAATGTTAAACACCCTCTACACTATGTCCGAAATATTTCCAGAAATATTTCGTAAAACATTTCACCAAGCATTTCTCGAAATACTTCAGAAGTAAACTAAAAGCTTTTCTTATGTTGCGGGGAATCTTGGCTGTTCTCCGCAAACTGCGAAACAGATTGAGATCGACCGAAAGCCGTGATTGGTTGTTTATTTTTTATTTACAATTGTTCGAATTCGAATTTTCAAGTGGAGAAAGATTTTCAATACCGTTTGATAAAGAGTTGGGGAATGAAAAGAATTTTTAGAGATGTCAATTATAAATAGTAATGGGATAACTCGAGCGAAAATTCGCTCGAGTACTCGATTATTGAAGTAACCGACATCGCTCGATTATGAACGAGCGATGCAAGTGACGAGTTACGAGCGACGAACGCAAGCGGTCCTAGAATGAAATAAATTGAAATCCGATTTTAATATGACATACTCGATAAAAAGCCGAGCGAATTTTCTACATACACTGCAGATAGCAAATTTATACGACGCCGTATATGTATATATTTATCCGTTGCGTATCTGAGGGACAAAATTTTACGACCTACATCGACAATGCTTTGAAATAAACTAAACCAAGCGATCAAGCGAATCGCTCGCCGGTTGCTACTTGCCATTCATCACCGAAAGAATTGCCCTGCACACGCAACTTACTGCTTGGCGCTTGGCATTAACGAGTACTTACAACAAGCGACGGACGAAAACCCGTATTTTTAAATACGAGCGATATTTCGCTCGAGCGATCGCTCGGTTATTACAATCGCTTGAAACTCGAGTACTCGATTATTGAAATTAATCGTTTTTTCCCATCACTAATTATAAACTTGTGCATAATGCCAGTAATAAATTAAAAATTATTAGGTAGTCCTAAAAGATAAAACACCTCCACTGGAAAGGTCGGGTGTTTATGAAATTTCATGTAAAAATTGTAATCAAAAATATGTTGGCAAACTAGAAGATCAATATTAAATAGATTTAAAGAACATATAGGTCAGACGCGTGTTCAAATTTTAATCTTGTAGAATATATATTAACATAAAAAAAGAAATGTAATTAACGAAGTATCATCGTAACAACACATATTTTGGAAATGCCTAGGTTTGCTTATTTCACTGAGATTTATGAAAAAGTCATTTGTGTCGCGTATAAAAACCGATAAGGCATGGAAGTTGCTCGAGACAAAACGAAATTGAACGAGACAACAGGGAGACAACCGGCAGTCGCAGAAAAATGGGGTTGGGTCCTTCTCCCCAATTTCGCGAGTAGTTTCGAGGCGTTTTTAAGAAATCAAAATAAGCCAAAACAAACGGAAACAAGCCGAGACAACCGGAGATAAACCGCGGATAATATCGGTTCTTCAAATATCTGAAAAAAATGTGTTTATTTTGCTCTCCTCGATTGAAGTTTGATGCCCTCTAGCGGACAAACGAAGAAATTTTGTATAGAGGTAAATTGTGTCCAATGAACTTATTTTGATTCCAAAAATACGTAGTAGTTCTATGTTCACGGAATATTGGGACAACCTATATAAATGCTGATATAAAATATGTATTTCTCTGCTTTTCAGGGCTCAATACGAAAAATTTTAAATACAACAAAATACATAGAAATGTACATACCTACATGAATTAAAGCATTACATACATATTTGCAAAAGATAAATAATGCAATAAAATTTATATTAAATGGCCAGTTTGTTGTATTATTCATCAATGCCGACCTCGATATGCCACAACAATTTCATATTATTAGATATCAATCATTTGAACAATATTAGTTGTAATTTATAGTTAATAACTGTAATTTGAAAAGCCCACTAGAGTAGTAATTTATGGAGAGGTAATTAAAAACTAAAAAATTCAACCGTGCTTATTAATATCTAGAATATTTTACAATAATTATGTTATTTTCAGTGATTTACTTAAATATTTTATACTGCAATCAATAATATGAAATACAGCATAATTTAGAAAAGTAAAAGGAAAATAATATAATAAAGAAATATGTAATAGTTAAAAAAATAACTAATTTAACTAACCTACTAAAGAATAAATTTACGGAAACTATTTAGAATTAAAAATTTGTGTTCTTTTAATGAGTTATTTAAAACTTTTCGTAAAAGTTTTCCTTTAATTTTGTGTGACAGTTTCTGTTTAGGTCAGCGATGTAACACACGATATACAGGGTGCTACAAATTCGATGTACGAGCATTGGTATCTCGGAAACTGTAATAGATACGAAGATGGTTAAAATGGGGCAAAGTTGGTCCTTGGTATGTTCATTAAGTTGCCATCAACTGATTTTTTGAAAATCAATTTTTCCTGTCGTTACTTTCTAGAAAATCAAAAACTGATTGCACACTCTCATAGCCACTTTATTAGTGTTATCTGATAGTATTTTTAGATTTTCAAATTATCTGATAATTTGTGAGGTACAGCGGTCAACTTATTTTTTTAAATACGGACCTGCATTTTTTTTTATTTCAGGTTTTGAAAGATTTTGTTGATTTGTAGATTTTCTTCTAGCGGCGAAAAACCCGGAAGTCTTTTCAAGAAATGAATCCGTCACAAATATTTAGAAATTATTTAGGGGTAGCAAAATAAAACACTAATTCACTACAATATGATAAAATCAATGAAATGATTAAAATTAAAAAAAGTTTTTTGATCATGAATCCAGTGTTAAAAGTAAAGCGTTTTTTGGTGTATTATGGTGAATTAGTGTTTTATTTTCCTGGTGTAACACTAAAGGTTCCAAACCCAACTGTAATTAGTTACGGTATAAATAGTCTACTAATATGTTAATATGTTTTTAAATACTAGCTGAAACCTGACAAATATCGTCGTGCGAAATAAAATTTACATGATTGACAATTACATCAACCATTTTTCAATATAATTTTATTATTCGTTATTTCCTTTACATATCGTATGATCGAAAAAAAAAAACGGCGTCAGCGATGGCTATGAAATGAAGATCGCTGTCATTTTATATGTAAATTTAAATGGGAAATGTCATCGATCGTCATTTCCCAGCCAACTGACGCCGTTTTTTTTCGATCATACGGTACAAATATTAATTAGATAAATATAAAATGTTTTATGTTCCTATCTGAGTATAAATTCTTTTCCTTAAAACACAATAAACGAAATTGGTGAAATGATAGCCACTTGTAATACAAGAAGAAAAATTTATATTCAGTAGTTATACAGGGTGAGTCTTAAGGGTACGGGTAGAGTAAGGGTAGTAAATTTCGACCCCAGAAACACATCTATGAGTTTTTTTATGATTTTTTTTAAATTTGGATTTTTTGGAATAACTTTTCGAAAACCGTAAAATGGGGGAATAGAAACATAGTAGTGAAAAAACAAAATTTCCGAAAAAATCAAATCACGATTAAAAATATTCAAAGTAAAAAGAGAGTCGACATATTAAAACCTACTTAAATATGTAATAATTTACTGTTTCTAATCACCTTGTTGGAAGTAGAATAGATAAAAACCTTAACATCAATGTGTGTTTCTATTCTCCCGAATAGCAGGTGAATAGAAACACAAATGTTATTTTTATTTAATATTTATACGCATATTTTTCAAAAATCAAATTATATGTATACGCAAAGAACAAACAAAGACCCATGTTTTAAAATATTGGGGAAATAATACCACATTTTTATCAACCGGTATATCGCTAATAGCCTATGAAACTGGTTCTATTCACCCCATTTTACGGAACTTTTTAGCTTTAGTTAAAAAACATAATTTCTTGATAATATGGCAACATAGATTAAATGTAGAGGAAAGAAACCCAGAAAAGATCCAGTTGTTTTCAAAATTTAAACAAAAATCATTTTTTTTTAATTTTCAAAGTAAAATAACTCGGTTATTTTAGACTTATTTGAAAAACTGTTATAAGAAAATATGTTTTTTTCCATAGCGACTGTTAAGATTGCCTTATATCTATCAAAAATAGTAAATAAAATAGTACTTTAACCGCAAGGGTAGATTAAATGATACTTTAACAGCGAGGATAGGTTAAAAACTTTATTACTTCTCGCACGTTTTTTAATTGCTTCCATTTTTGAAAATTTTTTGTATTCCTTCATAAATTATTCGGGATTTCAATGGCAGTAGTTTGGATATGGCGTTTGTCGCCTCAACCTGAATATCTGTAGGTAATTTACTTATTTCGTTTAGTGCCATTTCTGGCTCCAATTCAGTCAGCAATCGACACGAAAGAGAATTAAAAATATTGACTCAAAACTGACAACTAAAGAGACAGCTTTATTTATTTGTCAAATTACATAGAAACCAACGCCAACCCAGCACAATATTTTTTCTACTCGTAGGTAATAAATTCCTTGAAATAATAATTTCTGAATATTTTTAAGACGTAACTCGCTATGGAAAAATATTGTTTTATACACGACGATAAAATTGCATTACCGTCTCCCGAAATTCACTCGTGACTTAATCTTTTCGGTCGACGATAGAATACCATTTTATCATCTTATATAAAAAATAACTATTCTTTTATCGAGATCTACTACCCCTGCAAATATTTGCATGTATTTAAGATTAATTAAAAAAAAGATTAAAGATTACCCTGTATATGGATTAAAATCTATATTTTACCATAATCCGTTTAAAATATAGAGAAAAGGTAGAATTATTAATGACTATTTTATTATTCTATATGACTATAAACCATTTCAATTTCCATAACTACCTTAACCACATGTAAGTGGCTTTTATCGCTGCTTTTATATGTGTTCTGCGTGCTACCACATTGTTTAATATTCATCAGAAAGCGATACCATAAATTTTCTTAACAAACATCTATATCAACTCGGAAACTGATTGAATTCTGTTTGCCTAAAATGGAATAACGGATTATACTTATTTTATATTATTCTTGCATTCAAATAGCCCAATAACTTTAGACTTTTTCAACCAAAAAATTAACTCATTCAAATTTTACAGACAGTTTGGTTCAGTAACCAATCCAACATTGGCGTAACTATTAGGGGAGCCTCGGGGTGCCCCAGGTAATGCTGGGCACCCCAGAGAAATCCTGGATTATGACTATTGGCTACGTATTAATTTTTATTTGCTGGTGATGCAGTAAAAATTACGTTTTCTAGTTGTGTTTAGTTAATATTATTTTGTTGTGTTCAAAAAATGTGTTAATTTTATTATTTTAGAAAATTTGTAGGTATTTAAGTAATCTACGGGAACACGGTTTGATAACCATGTCTATGAAATTTACTGATAGAGAAATTCATGTAAACGTTTTATTAAAAAATGTGTTTTTTAAATTATTTTTCATTTAAAAAAAACAAAGCCCTAGGCCCCCTTTGAGCTCAACCCCAGGCCCCCCGGCTCACCTCAGGATAAATTGCTAGTTACGCTAATGCAAACCAACCAAAACCAGCCTAACCAAAACCAAACCAAATACTACGATTTGGGGGCTTTATATATTAAGGGCCAGTTTTATACATTCGAATTAATCTTACTGATATCTGTTTTATTATTAGAATAACAAAGGAATTTTAGTATTTCTTTGACATGACTTTAACAACAAAGTATACAGAGTAAAATTTACTTTGTATAGTTGTAAAATAATACTCTGTAAAACTAGTAAAATTATAAATGTATACAGGGTGTTCCTTAATGACATGCTAATATTTAAGGAGATGATTCTTGAACCTAATTTAAGAAAGAAACTTCCTCAGTGTAGTAAAATTTTCTATTTTTTTTTTACAGAACTACTATGAATGTTATTCTTTTCACTGATGAGATAATGATCGCAAAATTTATTTTTAGTGAAAATATTTGCTAACAAAAACGCTGTTTATGAAAAATAATATACAGGATGGTTGAACATTGCTATAAGTATAAAATTATATATTCAGATATTAGTAAATTTTAACTTATTTTTCGATTTTTGTCCATGGGACGAAGCACTGTGCGTCGCGTCGGACGAAAAAAATAAAGAAATAAAAAATGTTTAGAAATGAATGGAGATTTTGAAAACAATTTTTATTTTAAGTAAAGTCACTTTTTTCTCCAAAAATATTCGATGTAAAACCCGTATGTACGGCACTGGTTGAAATATATAAAATACTTTGTGCACCAAAAACGGTATTTTGATGCATATAAGACGTGTATCAAGTTTCATAAAGCTATCTATAATAAAATCAGAGTTATTATGGAAAAAAAATTTTTTTTAGAAAATTTTACCACCCTGTATCTCAGAAACTATGTTTAGGACATACATTCATATGCAATAATTTTTCTCTTAGAATAAGTCCAAGACTTACTCTCTTAAATATTAGCATGTCATTACCTATGATTAGCATGTCACACCCTATATAATATAGGGTAAAAACAAAATATTCAAACAATAATTTGTTAAACAAAGATATAAACCGCATAAAAGAAACATTAATATAAAACAATTTTCCCCAACCTTTTATTGAGAAAACATTAAACGAAAAAAAAACACAAACCATAGGCAGAATACAAACAATGAAGACAATACAAAATCAGAGCTGTAAGCTCACAGAAAACCTAAGCCTTTTTTATTTAAATCAATTTAATGATTTCTGTCATTTGATTTTAAGTCATTTTCGAAAGCTGACTTAAAACTTAAAATTTAAGTAATTTTCAAAATGATTTGTGATTTAAATCTTTATTTCGAAATATAAAAAGAATTAAGTCATTAAAAAAGTCTTAAATATTTTAAAAGATTTAAGTCTGTTTAGAAAAGACTTTAAGTCATTAAAAAAATTTAAGTTTTTTTATAAAAGATTTAAGTCAGATTTTTATAATATATTTTTATCAGCAGCATTTCTTTTTAAATTGATAGGCGGCTGCCAGGCAGCTGATAAAAAAAACACACTCAATACCACTAACAAGCAAAAAGTTAGTTTTTCGGAACAGGTTGTGATTATGTGTCTTGTTACGCGTGCGTAGTAAGTCTGTTGTCTTTCAAGCGAATCAAATGAAACCCCGACGCGGATGTAGCCCGAAAGACGAACGAAAGAAATTTATCTCGAATATATTGATGAGTACCTTAAATTCTCCAGCACTTAGCTTATCCCATCGACATATTACATAGTGATCAAAAGTTACAGTTGGGGGGTTGGAACCTTTGGTGTTACAACAGAGACAACTACTAATAACACTTATTCACCACAATACCCAAAAACAATTTACTTTTGCGCTAGACGCACATTTCGCTGACCATATAAGCACAGAATTGTTGTTTATTCTGTGACGTTGGCATCATCAGCAGATCTGCTGATGATGCTAACATAAAAATGAAATGTTTTCTGCAGCCAAGCTATACAGAAACCTGTAAAAGAAGCTAAACAAGTTAGGCAAAGATAATAAAGTCCTCCTACTCTGGGTGTATCAAAGCCCTGGGACTGTATGATGAGTTATGATTCAAGAAAGGGGGACACAATGGATCTGTAAGGTCGAAGTGATTAACCCCCCTCCCACTCATTCTAAATTCTAAATTCTACTCTGGGTGTAGCCTACCAAGGAATAAAAGGCAATTAAAAAGCAAACGATCTAGTTAGAAAAAGAGCAAACACCCCCTTTATTTCGAAATATAAAAAGAATTAAGTCATTAAAGAAGGCTTAAATATGTTAAAAGATTTAAGTCTGTTTAGAAAAGACTTTAAGTCATTAAAAAAATTTAAGTTTTTTTAATGACTTAATCAGGTGTGAAAAAAATTATGAAAGTTGTGCCACAGATGGTAAGAAATGTTATCAAACGCTTTCCGAAGAAAAAGGAAATAAATATTGCAAGATTTTCAAAATTAGCATTTAATTTTTGTATTTAAAAGGAGCATCACATGGTACCTAACAAGAATAAAAAAAAAATATTATAAGGTACATTAGCCAAACTAACACCTAAAACTAGGCAATATAAATTATTATAAATTATTAACAAAACAAAATTCGTAATAAATACATAGACATAATCCTGAGAAACAAAATTCCTAACATAACTAAATGGACAAAACTAAAACTTTTTTCTTGCTATTTTTTTGGCAAAGTCTGAAATAAAATCACCGATGTTTAGACTGTTCGCTATTTCGTGCTCAATAGATATTAAAGATAATCCGCTTAATCGTTCTTGATTCATACTTGATCTCAGTTAATTCTCAATTATTTTGAGTTTAGAAAAACTTCCTCCGGTTGCCACCGAAACCGGCAGCGTTAATAATATTCTTATGGAGATGTAAATATTTGGAAAGTTTCCAATCAGATCTTGAATTTCTAAATATTTTAGTGTTTGTTTTGGACAACTGAAGTTTTCGGCATTATCTAGTGGTATTAGAGCAATTAGAGCTAATATCTCGTCCCGCAGCTCTAGGCCATTAATATTATGTATCATACGATGCTTTTTTATTTCCTCTCGTTGATATTCCTGAGAACTGTGAAGTCGTATAAAAACGAAAAATAGTCCGAGTGAGCTTTTAACAACCTTTCCTGGAGAGCCTCATGGATTGTATCCAGAACAACAAAGAAAAAATCGATTTTAAACTTTTCCTGTGGATCTAAAAAATGGCTCATCCACTGATTCATACAAAAACTGTCTAGTTTTTTTTTTTCTGGAACGAGCTCTAATGTCATTAGTAAAAGCTGCTTTAATTTCCAGCTCTTCTGCCAGCTTTGCAGCATCCACTAATATTTCTCTAAAATGGTCGTCAGTCCTTATTTTGACAAAATAGTCGTCGATAGCTTTTAGAGCTTTTGTGGACTCAATGATGTCGAGTTTCTCATTCTGAAGCAGTTTACTAGTTGCATTTATACTGTTGGAAATTTCTGTACCGAAAATGACCATTTTTCCAAAATGTAGTACTGATGCATGACGTACCGAATTTGGTCAAGATGTACCGAATTCAGTACAATTGTACCGAAACGGCCGCCCTCAAATTTGGCCGCCTGGAGCAACTGCTCCTCTGCTCCACCCTCAGGACGGCCCTGACCCCCACTAACTGGACCAGAACCATTCTGCTTCCCAAGTAGAAACCAACTTAAAGCAGAACTCAAAAACCTGGAAGACGCCATCCGTAACTTGGATTGGGAATCCTCCAACGGTCTAGGGCCCTCGAAGAAATTTCTCAAAACTTACGACTTTTTATTCCTAATCTAAGCTTACGACCGAGGAATATATCAAAGATTTTCCTTGATTTAAGTAAGAACAATCTTCGGATTGTCACGGGGTTTTTAACAGGATACTGTCTCCTCAACGAACACCTCAGTAGTAACAACTCAGTTGATTGAAGCTAAAAAACAATGGCGAATACAGAAATAATTCGTGTATTGTGGTGGATTAGTGTTTTATTTTGTTAGTGATGAAAAGATATCACCACTTTTTAATGGACATGTTATTCGATGACATCCAAACTGTAATGGATACATAGAAAGTACTAGAAAATCCATAAAGCATAACCAGCTCTCCTCAGTTTCTAAAAAAGATCTAAACTTATGGGTCTAATATATTCTAAACGTTCAATAGACGAGAGCCGGACGTTTTGTCGGCAAACTTCTTTCTTGTATGTAACCGGGTACGATATATACCTAACCATATGCGATTGCGTTAAATGTCAAACGTCAGTTTGAAATTAATCGCCGCGAAATTCAACGGTAATAATTTACTTCAGTTTGGAGTGAGATCAGCGGGGTGCTGTTGTACGTACAAACTTGTAAATAAACGATGACTTAAATCGTTGGAGCGAAAAGACGGGTGTCAGTATAAGGTATCGCGCCACGTCTGTGATATGTAAATTAGGAATAGAACGGCTTTGTTTCACCATAAGGTCTTAATTATCACAATTGGTTAATTTGATTTAATGGACAGAGACACGTTTGGTAGACCTAGGAATTTTCTAGTTTATTGACAAATAATGAAGCACTAGGCTTGAAAATTTAGATCCTGAGTTAACGCCAAATCAAAAAGAAAGCTCAAGAGCATAGTTTCATGTTATATCTATGTTTTTTATGATATATACCAAAGCATTTGATCATCTGAACTGTATCGACTCTATTATATAAAATTATCATAAAAATGTTAAGATATACATATGTATATCTTCACATGCAAAGATAATAAAATATGCTATGACTCCAACAAGTGTGTGTGTGTCATTAGACATGTTACCCGTTAAGTAAGTATAATCGTAATTAGGGTCTCCATTTTCGGGATCGGGATCCCGTTTTGAAATCCCGGGGTTAGAAGCTATAATCCCGGGATTCCGGGATTGACTATCAGAATGAGAAATTTAATCTAAAGAAATATTTACTAAAAATGCGGCTACATAATATATCATAAAGAAAATGAGGAAAAACCGTTATTAAAATAGACAAAGCAAAGTAACATTTATATTTAATGATTAAAACCAATCAATTCTAAATATACCAAACACGGAAATATAACTTTTAGATATTGACGTTGTGCTAATAAAATATGATCTTTCAAAGACTAAAGTGTTGTCTAATTAGTTAGTCGACTAATTTTAGATTAGCCATTTAAATTTTTCGAGATTTTGAGGATCCCGGGATTTAATATAGAGATTTCTGGATTAAACATCCCCAGGGATCCCGATTTGGGAACCCATATCGTAATAGTGTAGAATGAAAGGGATGGATAAGTAGGGTGTCATATTTGCAAAAATTCAAATCAATTTCAAATATGTCAAGGCAAACGTTTAGAAAAACTGTCAAAATATCCGTCTTTAGTCTTTTTATCAAAGAGTGTCTTAGAGTTTCCTGTCAACTTTGTCTATGACAGTATCTATGAGGAGTTAGGAGTAAGGCTGTCAAAAGTAGAGATCAACTGAAATTTTAAGTGTATCTTAAAGGCGTTATTGATGTTGTAGAAGGTATAAGGAGAAGTTCACATTATTTTTTTTAACGAAGCTAATATATAATATGAAGCTAATATATAAAAACGAAGCTAATATAGCGTTATTACTGATTGATTTACCCCATATGAAGAATTCGGAAAATCTTTAAAACATTAAGCCCTCATTACACGTCACTGGTTTAATCAAATCATGCACTTGTATACACAATATTATAAGTAATTTTATAGGCAATAATTTTGATAATTAGCAATTTTTTAATAAAGTTGACCGTATTGAAGGTATTTAACAAAAGCTAAAAATTGTACCTTTAGGAGTGGTTTTAGAGTAGTTTGCAACCTATAATTTTATCATTGTCAAATGACTTGACTAACAACTTAGAGTATTTTGATATTTGCCTGGTTTTGCATTGTTACCTGTTCAGTTTTAGCTTCAAATAGATGCAGTTTTTCTAAAATTTGTTAAAATTGGCTTGTACAAAATTGTTCAAAGTTTGCATGTATATTCAGCATAAGACCTTTAAAAAAACTATTTACGACTTCGCTGTAAAATTAACATAGAACAGCCAATATTTAGACAGTTCAAAATATTTTACTAAATACAGGTGACCAACAAACTGTTACCTCAAGGAAGACAATAGGAGTATACCCAACTAACATTTTTTGTTTTATAATGGTAATGGTTACGTTTCGATAACCTACTTAATCAAACCTAAGAGCCTATCAATTTTTCGCGAAACGTTTTC
>NW_022145837.1:3497075-3523125 GCF_002938485.1 Sitophilus oryzae
GATTTTTTAGTTTATAGAAAATTACACAATATTTAACAAATTTTTAAAGAGTATAGATACTAATTTTAATTATATTAATTTAATATTTTTGATTTGGTTCGTTTATTTCATTAAAAAATATAAAAACTGTTTAAATATTTGTTAAAGAGGACCAATAATTATCATGATTCCAGTATTCAAACTACATTAATTGACTGTTTGCGTTGATTAATAATTATTATTAAAAATATTAATAATTATTAATCCAAACTCTAAAAAACTGAATTTTGTTGTATTAGATAGTGTGGTAAAAAGTAACACCTTAAAAATTTTATTTCATTTTTTGACGAATGCTTATTTATAAGTACAAAGACGTTCAGTTTCATAACTTATTATTATATTGATTTCTAATTCAAATCCACATTTATTTAGAATAAGTTATTAACATATAATGGTGGTATATTTAATTAATGGTACCCTCTTTATTAAGATTTAAATATTTTTTTGTATACAAATGGGCTAGTAATATTATCGTTTCTAACACCTGCACATTTTGTACATTTGTTGCTTAAAAATCAATCTAAAATGTCAATATGCCATGAGCATATTGATAAATGAGGTCTAAATTATAAGAAAATGCATTTTCTACGAAAACTTGAAGGGATAGGTTGGTATAATACAATTTGATAGACAATTAAATTGTGCATCTGATTCTTTTAAAATATACGGGGTGTTCGATTTAAATTTAAGAAGTTATTAGCGTTTAAAGCTAGAAATTATTTAAAATAAATTTTTAGACACTCTGTGTGAGGTAGTATTATTTTTATTAGTGCCACACAATAACTGATCAATAAATAAACTTCAGTAAATATTTAGTCAAAAACTTTGATACTCTTGGAGAAAAAAAGCCTTAAAAGTTTTACTGCAATTTCACAAAATTGAAAATATTTCAAAAACGGTAAGGTTTAAGTGTGATAACCTTAATATGTGTGATAATATTAATAAACCTTAATCAAATTTACCTTTATTTTAATCGTAGAATCTAAAAATGTAATAATGTACAGGGTGTTCCATTTAAAAATAAAAATTTTGATATTTTTTATATATTTGGGACAATCGATGTCTTGTAAAAATATTGTAAAATTGTAGCTCTAATAGTCCTTCAACGAATCCAAACCTTACAATATGTAAAAATCTAATCGTTTAGCTACAATACTCCGTATCATATATGGCGAACAACCCTGTATATTTTATAAATTCTTACATTTAAGTTGTGATCATATGCTAACTAAATGATGATGTTAACGTGGTTAGCGAAACGCGCGCCCAGTGTTAAAAATAAAGTGTGTTAGAGTATTGTAATAAATTAGTGGTTTTGATAGAGTAACGTAAAATTGTAAACTTTCATACGAATGACGGCCTTATTTATAAAAAATCTCCTGAATGTTTACTACCGATTAAAGCATAATTAAAACTATTTCTTTAAATTGAAAATAAACTTTATATCATACTACTGAATGATCAATAGGCCCATTTAAAAAAGTGTCTCAGAAATGGACTACTGAATATATCTTATAGATTAAACATTAATAATTATTATGACTATACTTATTATACTAAAAATATAATAAATAAATACTTCCTAATAATTTAATTGTTTTTCAATCATTTATTAATATTTGCCGTATTTATACACGCTTGACGAATCCCGATCAGATTTGCAGCACCAAAATGTAGTTTTTGACATAATATTCCTTTTGGTATAGATTGTATGGGATGGGGGAAGTTGATGTGATGAGATGTTCTGGTGTTTCCCCATTTTCCCCGCAGAATCTGCATTCACCGTTGGTTGTTAACTTCAATATACTCGCTGTTCATTGAGGAGACACTGTTCTGGTAAACACCCCGTGGAAATCCGAAGATTGTTCTTACGTAATTCAAGGAAAATCTTAGATTTCCTAGGAAATTTCTTCGAGAGTCTTAGATCGTTGGAGGATTTCCATTCAAGATTACGGATGGACTCTTCCAGGTTCTTGAGCTCCGCTTTAAGTTGGTTTCCACTTGGGAAGCAGTAGAGTTCTGGTGCAGTTAATGGAGTATTCTCTCCTTTTCTAGCTAGATCCTTTACTTTTTCATTATCTTCTATCCCTTGGTAGGCTGGTACCCAAAAGAGGAAGACTTTTTATTCAGCTTCTCTAGGTATTCTTTGACCAACGTCGAATGTATGGTTACTGAGTTGATCGCTTTTAATGCAGCATGCTATCGGATTAGATGGCTATTTCTTGTTTCCAATAGTTCCTATTTAATAACGCTCAATCTAATTTGTTTATATGCACTTTCCTTAATTTTTGTATTTAAAGATTCTTAGTATAGGCTACAAAAATATTAACTTTGAGTTAAACCGCAGTTTTTGGCCAAACATCAAAAATCTTTTTACCGCAACAAGCCATCGTAAGCCCGTCTCCCCTACCGCTTTGATATATCATCTCCGTCCTCCGGTAAAAAGCACCAACAATACCCGAGATACACACCAACAACAACAATAATTGGTCACGAATGGCTCGCTCGGCCGACGCAAAGACTAACAGTCTCACCGTTAACCGACGTTTACTTATGAAAATTACTGTAAATATGACTCGTCGGAATGTGACGAGGTGTTGTCGAACATCTTCAAACGTCAAAAATCGTTTTAATGACATGCACGAGCGACCGATACCTGGAGAATCCATCCGCCACCGCTGCTATCATTAAGAGCGCGACATATTGTTTACATGTGGCGATAACGGACCCTGTCTTGTCTTGTTACGTTAAAGTATTACACGGTTTGTTCTATACGGAATGTGTTATGATAGTGTTTGCGGTATAGGTTAAAGAGCTCCGCGATTGTCTGAAAATGGGTATTTCAGTCAAGTATTTCGCTTACTGAGGTATAATTACGATGTGAAATAATAATTAAATGAACATGCATTAAAATAAAACAAAACATTTCTTCTTCTTCTAATGTTACATCTTTGTCCACATCTTTTTTCAACGTTGTTTTTATTTATTATTTTTCCAATCTTTCTAGAAATTACTGTCCCAGGGAGAAGAGAATGTGCAAGCCGTGTTTAACTACATTTCTCATAAAAATGGAATAAGCTGAAAACCACTAAATCACTAAAGCTTTAATGGTAGTCAAGCAATGCAGTATTTTTTGCATAATCATTTTATTGCAATGGTTTAAAAAAATTTAGATGTTTTCTTTTTCTTGTAGTGCAATGCATATATCTGTGATGTATCTTCTTGTGTATCTCTCCAGACAAATTAGGCAAAATTGGTTGGCTGGGTCAGCCAACCAAGGGATAGAAGGTAATGAAATAGTAAACGATCTAGCTAGAAAAGGAACGTACACCACTAACTGGACCAGAACCGTTCTGCTTCCCTAGTGGAAACCAACTTAAAGCGGAACTCAGAAGCCTCCAACCGTAACATGGAATGGGAATCATCCAACGGTCTAAGACACTCGAAGAAATTTCTCAGAACTTACGACCGAGAAAAATTATAGATTTTCCTTGATTTAATGGAGAACTAACCTCTTTCAAACCGTCCCAGATGCTGGCTTTTTGAAGGAGGACTCAAGGAAGAGGGACACAATAGATCTTTAAGCCATGACACTCTATGATGAGTTATAACTCAAGAAAGGGGGACACAATAGATCTGTAAGCTCGCAGTGATTAACCATCCTCCCATTCATTCTACATATCTTCAGATCTGATAAGCACAAAGACTCTCAAAATTGTAGTGGGTCTACTATCAGCAAGCTCAATAGGCATCTTAAACTGGTGTAATATTTGGACAATCAGCAAGTTCATGTCAGTCCTGATAAATGTACGGCTGTGTGTATTAGGAAATGATAAGCCATTGACAATAAACTATATGGAGGATACAGTCTCCAATTTATTAGGT
Organism: Sitophilus oryzae; assembly: GCF_002938485.1. NCBI lineage: Eukaryota > Metazoa > Arthropoda > Insecta > Coleoptera > Curculionidae > Sitophilus > Sitophilus oryzae. The sequence continues at coordinate 3,501,000 of NW_022145837.1, forward strand.
TTTTTGAAAAGGATAGAACTGGAAAATGTAACTCAGAGGTCAGGTCAGAAAAGGACCATAACAGATATCTAAAGGTTGCAGTGGAAGAGGTCAATATCTATCTTAAAATCTAATCGATCATCAGTTTTTAACAAGTATATGGGACATACATTTTATCGCCGAGTCCGAACAGCAGTAAATGAGACGCAATACGTGACAAATATATTCATATATACTGTCATTACCTTGTACTAACTTCATGACGATAACTCCATTTAACTAAATAGTACTATTATTTCAAGAAATAATAAAGTGACCATACTGGTTAGGCGTCAAACCCAGTACTCACGGGTACCAAGCAGATATTCTTGCCGCTGAGTTACAGCAAATCTGTACCTATTAAACTGCTTGTTAAACTTAAAATTTTGGATCAAATGAACTTGTGTTAGTTGAAGTATTGTTATACCAGGTGCACCTGAGATTTGTTATGTTAGTATATGACATAAATTAGGATTGATTGACATATTCAATTGTTTTCTGTCACTTCCTATTTCACCGGAAATTACTAAAACTTTTGATTTTTAAAAGGCACACTCGGTATTTTGTTACTTTATTCGATAAAAAATGACACTCTGAATAGAATGACATATCATATGTCAACTTTTAACATTTTCGAATATGGTTTATTTGAAATTGCAACATGCGATTCATAAGGACAATTTGACTCGAAATACCAAGTGTGTGGTACTAAATTATTCGTAAAAAATGCTTTTTCCAAATATGCTAATGAGCCACCCTCGTTCCATTTGAAAAAATTGAAGTATGATTAAAAATACGATTTGGGCATCTTTTAACCAGCGAAGACAAGATACTAAAGACATTAGACGATCAAATTTATTTTTTCAAGGCTCTTTAATTAAAAATTAGTCTTTTTAACAAAGCCTCTAACCTAAAGCTTTTAACAAAAACTCTAGATTGAAATTTAAAATACAATTTTGTTTTAAGTGAAAATGCCAAAAGTTGACATATGATATGTTAGTGTGTATTCCGTTGCTTACCTAGGTTATGGTTTTATGTTCCGTTTCTATCGGTTTCCTGAAAGTTTTCTTATTACAGAACTACGGAAATACGGTGAGTGAAATTCTCATTTAATTTCTAAAATTTGTAATAATATTTTGTATTTTTTACATCCAAAAGCAATGGGGGTAGGCAGTAAAAGTAAATAAATTTCATTAACTAAATAGAATGACTTTTTAGGACCATTTAAACTTATCATTCAGCCATTGTTGCTTAAAGTCAGGAACATTTAACAAAAACATGAAAAACAAGACAACAAGTAATCGTAAATGTTTTGTAAGCTATAAAAATATAAATATTGATTAGATTTGGTTATTTATTATTGATCTGTTTTAATATTGGTCCTGCAAATCTTCACTTGAGCTGTCTAACGAGTTTAACAGTTTATTAATAAAGTACTTTTCAATATTAAACTCCATTGAAAAGAAGAAGCAAACGTAAAAGCAGAGAATAGGTACATTAAAAATGCATAAAAGATACATTTTATAATAGAGGTACAGAAATTTAGAAAACGTAAACATTTGACGTTTCCAGTATTTTACCAAACCGTTCCGTATCAAACCGATGTTTTTCAGGAAGCCGCTCTTTATCGGTGCAGTTTACCCGTTTGGTTCGCCTGGTTTTGCAATGGAATACAGCCTTAATCTATTCAGAGTGTCATTTTCTATCGAATAAAGTAACAAAAAGTTGTAGTCATTTCCGGTGAAACAGGAAATTTAAAAAAACAAAAAAAAAACAATTGAATACGTCAATCAATCCTAATTTATGTCATACTAACATACCAAATCTCGTTTTTTTATCTGAAAAACATAAAAAAGTTATAGGGGTGAGCCACTTTTGAGATGCACCCGGTATATTAAATTTGGTGACTAACATATACATTAGTTTACTGTGTGCTACATCCTGGACAGTGTTTTGCTCTATCCATGTGGTCTACTATGAACAACAGATAGACCACATGGAAATGCGTAAACGTGTTATGGTTACAACATATTTTTTAAAAATAATTTTATATTTACCTACTGATTAATTATACTAATATTTTTTATTTTTGTTTCAGACTTCCCAATCCTTCGGTGGGATTGGATTCGGTATAAAACGCGAAGTATTTTTTCTGAACCTCGAGGACGGATATTTCGGTTGTCAAGTGAATGAATCGACGGACGTTCTGCAGCTGTTCGAACTGTCAAAACTGTGCGATGGCACGCCAAACTGTTACCTCGGCTCGGACGAACTCGCCAAAGAACTCAAGTGTACAGGTAAGTCGCTAAAATTAATATCTTCTTCCTAAAAATCTAATTTTCCGAAAAAAAATGCGGAACCAAAACTTAAATGTGTGAAACTGATACTACTCTTAAATTGACCGGGGATATATCACTCGATCTTGCTGAGACAACTTAGATTTTTTCTCGTCAGGTTTTATAACATTATTGACAAATTATGTGAGTGTCAGTTTCTTCAAAACGGAAAAAATTAATGTATATATTTATCATCTTCATGCTTCAATTCTTAGTTTGTTAATATAAATAATTATATTATTTAGGCCCAGTTTAAACGGGCCAAGTGTACTTGGACCAAGTCAATCGGATGCTGCCATATAAATATACACTATCAGACAAAAGTAGAGAAACTTTTTAAAACTCGCCGGATTTCAAAAACCTCCAATATTTAAAATAATGTTTGTTTTAAACATATTTCCTTTTAGCAATACCATTATTTTTCGCCACATTCCAAATTTATCGTATCAGGTGTTTATTTATAATATGGACACAAATATTTTCGAATGAACATAAATAAAGAAACCAACACAAAAATTGACCATACTTAATAGTTGTTATTTGCTTAAGATAAAAACTGTGGATATTATGATTTACATTTTTACTAAATATGCCACGCAAAAAATATTTGTCTGAGGATCTTCACGAAAAAATAATCAACGCACATCGGAATGGTGTAGGACAAATCGACATAAGCACAATGTTTAATTTGCATAAGGTCATTAGCAAACGATTTCCAATTTCAAAACTCGCAATTCCTTAAAGACTGTTAAAAAAAGTGGTCGGCCAAGGAAAACAACGAAAAACTGAAATGATAATTAAAAATATCGCCTTAAATAATCCGCATAAATCGGCAAATCAAATTTTGAGTGAACTACCTGGTGTCGATATAAGCTCTAAGGCCATCTAAAGAAGTCGAAGGAAAGCAAAATTATTTAGCAAATTCAATTCAAATTCAATATATTTGGATCCGATGGCATATCGTGGATACATCGCCCAGAAGGGAATAGATTTGATCCAAAGTATACCAAGGCCACTGTAAAGTATGGTGGTGGATCTTGCATAGTGTGGGGATGCTTCTCGGGCTATGGCATGGGACCACTGCATGTAATAGAAGGAACAATGGATCGATTTATGTATTTGGACATCTTAAAGCAAGTGATGATTCCGTTTGCTGATGATAATTTGCCTTTAATCTGGATATTTCAGCAAGATAATGATCCAAAGCATAAATCGAAAGTCTTACAAGAATGGGTTTTGTCTGAACAAATTAGGGTTATGAACTTTCCTGCTCAAAGTTCAGACCTTAACCTCATCGAAAACCTGTGGGAGGAACTAGATCGCCGGGTAAGACGAAGTCACATTAGCAATAAGAAAGATTTGATAACGATTTTGAAAGGAGCCTGGACTTCCATTGAACCAGATACCTACCATAAGAAAACTATTGGACTCCATGCCAAAGCAATGTCGTGAAGCTATTCACGGTTAGTCTACCCATTATTAATTTTATTAGGTTAGCAACAACTATGTACTTGTAATTTTTATATAAATTTTTAGTTTCTTTATTTTTGTCCCTATAGTTCTTTATTTAGCTGAATAAAATCTTAAGTTTTCGTGAGACATGTGATTATTTCATTTAAATACGAACTATTTAAGTATCTTTAATTTTAACAATTCTAAAAAAGATACAATTTTTAAAAGTTTTTCTACTTTTGTCCGATAGTGTACTTAGGTATATGGATGTTGCGCGCGTCTCACTTTTACGCTGTTTGTATGGTATCAACTCTTTTATCCAAGCCGAATTGAAAGGCATCGTAGCATCCAAGGAAGTTGACAAGCAGCCTACTTACTTTGATGTTAAAAAACCTTCCAACTCGACTTGGTCAGGACTTGGTTGGACCAACAGTCAACACAAGCAGCGTACAAGTGAGACGCGCGCTGCATTATTATAAATACAATTATATGGCAGCATCCAAGTGTACTTTGTTGGACCGTGTCATCCCGCCTTTTGTCATCTTTTGACCTATTTGTCATCTTTCGTAAATCGGACTGTAATTTTTCTGGACAGTTTCAGTCATAACAATTAAGGCTATCGTCTAAGATAAAATATAAAAAATGGGATGAAGATAAATTCAATCAACCATATGTCAAGAAAATAAACGATATGTAGCAAAAAGCACTAAAAATATTTTTTTACTGTACCTATGTTCTTTTCTGAACGCAATTATCTTCGAAATTTTAAACATGTGATATTAAATTGACATCTCGACTAATTCAGTAGTGAGAGTAACGCAGATAACTAAGTAATACTACCATCATTAATATTATATTTATCTAGTACTTTCTACTGTCAACCTCAATAGATGAAAATCGATGAAATTCAAATGTAATAAGATTCGTAAATTAGTTTAATCACATGATAGTTCAAGAAATATTCTAAATAGTTACTACAATTTTGTGATAATGTACCGGTTCTTTGTCAATATTAATTGACAGGAAAGTTATGATAAACCTTGGACTCCTGTACTAACCATTTAAGATTATGAGCAGAGCACAGAGTTGAGAAAGTCTATGGACTTTGCTAATAGTTTATTCAAAAACTAAGTTTAGTTTAGTTACTTGATTATGATGTTGACTTGTGATTAATGAAACGTGCCCACTCACTCTGCAGAATGAGTGGGAAAAAGCAGCTCACAATAGAACTCAATGGAGAGAGTTGTAAACTCAGTTAACAGCGACAACCAAAAAGAAAAGAGGCAACAAAGCAATGAGATTTTTGAATGTCCGGAGTGCGGTAGGCAGATAACGTCGCGTATCGGGCTTTTCAGTCACAGAAAAGCTCATGAAAGAAAACGCCTTGCGTGATCATCTTCTTTATGTGTGTCGAATACTCGTCAGCGAGTAACGGCTGTATGAATGTATATGTATGTAATGGAACGTGCGTCCATGGTTTAAAATAAAATATTTTAGTGTGTTGTGGGCAAAATTCTATGTTTTTAAATTATAAAGCCAAAGTAAAATAATTTATATGCTGCTTCATTTATACATCAAGAGTAATTCTCCTAATGAAGCTAAATGCTTTCTCGATTTAATCAATTTAATAAATGCCTAGTTAGTCTAGACATACAGCTTACACCATTTGCTCCGTTGTGTCCGTTTTTGATACTCTACTGAAACAGTGACTGAAAACCTCTACTAATTATTGACAATATTGACATTAACAACAAAATGGTATGAAGGACATAGTTGTAAAAGGTAGAAATTTGTCTGGAAGAGCTTGAAGGAATCTAGAAATTATATAATCTAATCAGTCACCTAGTGATTCAAAGTAGTTGATTTTAACCCAACTAAACAAAATCCATGTTGTAGGATTGATGTCGTTGCTTCCTTAATGTGGATAGTAATGCCGGATGATCCGCATCTTCCTCAAGATAAAAGTAGTTTACAGTAAAATATCATCATCATCATCATTTTCAGCTTATTCAACCATTTCCAATTATGGTGTAGGCCACCTCACATATTTTGATACTCTGTAGTTGGACTCATTATTGTCTATTGTTGGCTATGCGGCACAATCCCTGCTAATTCCTGTTCGTCCCTCTTGCCAGGTATCCTGCCCATTGCCACTTGAGGGATTTGACTATCTATTACCTGGGTCTTTTGTCGTATCCACTCTATTACTTTATTATTTTACGGTCTCTCTTGCTTATTCCAAACATTTTTCGTTCCATTGAATGTTGTGCGACTTGCAGTTTGCTTTTTATGTCCGTTTTAAGTGTCCAGGTTTTGTATGCATTGTTCGTCACTGGTAGTACACATTGGTCAAATGTTTTCTTCTTTAGGTAAAGTGGCATTCTAGATTTGAATATGATTGAATTTCTTCCGTAAGCACTCAATGTTAACTTAATTCTTCTGTTGATTTCTGGTAGTAGAGATAAATAGCTCTGTATTAGTTGTCCCAAATATATGTATTCTTCTACTATTTCCAGTGCTGTTTTATTTATTAGAATATCTTTTCTGTCTACTAGTTCATTGTACCTTACTTTAGTTCTTGCTAAGTTCATTTTGAGGCCCACTTTATTGCTGACTGTATTTAGTTCTATTTTCTATTCATTTATTTTTAATCCTTAGTTGATCCATTTGGCGGAAGATTTCTTACAGTGTTGCTGTAAACAGCTTTGGGGATATAGCGTCTCCCTGTCGTACTTCTTTGCCAGTTGGGAACTCTGGGATTGTTTTATATATTATTACTTTTGCTTTGGCTTCCTTGTATATATTGGCAAGAGTTTCTATGTAGGGCCGGTCAATACCTTGTTTCGCTATTATTATTGCCTTAGGATATATCGAGTCGAAAGCCTTCTCAAAGTCCATAAGGCTATGGCTAGTGGAAGTTAGTATTCTTTTGTTCGGCTGATAGTTTCTCTTACCCCCGGTGTTTTCAGGTACGGATAGCGTGTTATAATCTGCCAGATATATTTTATTTGACGGATAGCAGAAAACCGCGTATCTTCACCTATAGATACCAGTATCTATTAGATAAATTAAACTTATCTCCCAGATATCCTATCTGGCGCCCGAACTGCCAAATAGTGCTTTATTTGTCGGATAAAAATTTGACGCATGAGCAAAGACATGTGGAGATATTGATTTTATTTGATATTTGACAAAATTGCTTAACATAACCAAGACATTGTTATTATTGAAGATTTCGTTTACTCCAATAAATTCGATTTTAGATTATTTGGAAAAGACTTACCTATTCTGAGTATGTAGGCTATAATCGTATGGAGTATAAACACCCATAAACACATTGAAATGGTGCAAAAAACGATTGTTGCTAGTGCCGGACTTTGTAAGGACTGTTACAAAATAAAGAGAGTCCCTGTTCTGTTAGATCATCAGAACGAAGAGAATGCATTAAGTTAGGATAATAGTGATAAAACAGTAATTTATAAATTATTTTATTTAATTCCTTTCAATTATAAACCATTACTACATATTATATAAAATGCTAATGTTTATCTGTGTCGTCTCTACTGAAGTAACGACTTGCTCTAGAAAGTTGCTTTTTTTACTAAAAGATAGTTAATTGGCTCGTCTAAAAACTGTCGTCGCCGGATTTTTTGTTTTTCATTTAATTAAAAAAAATAAAAAGTATTTTTTTTTCCTGATGTCGTGGCGGATGCGCTAGGCTTTAACTAGTTTTTAATAAAGCTCTAAAGTAGGTAAAAAATAAAAAAACTTTTTAAATCAAACTATTTATTTCATTTTTAATTCGCATATCTTAATTCATTAATATTATAACAGGAACCTTATAAAACCTGTTATTCAATTCACATTTGCTTTTATTTCTTTTGTGTTACAATTTTAGTTTAATTTCTTGCACTATGTACCTTATACCGAATGATCGAAAAAAAAACGGCATCCAGTTGGCTGGGAAATGATGTTCGATGATATTTCCCATATAAATTTACATATGAAATGACAGCAATCTTTATTTCATAGCCATTGCTGACGCCGAATTTTTTTCGATCATACGGTACATCTCTTCTCCATGCTGTTTTTTAAGTAACTCTCTAGCTAAACCTTGCTAAAACATCTGTATTGTGGTCCTTTGAATTCCAGTTAATTCAACTTTGTTTAGACAAGATTTTTCCTTTATTTTTTCTTTTTTTTCTGAAGTTCCATCACTTTGAGTTCTTAAAAATAAAAGTAATATGACAAAATTGTTTTTATTTAATTTTTTTTATTAAATAATTTGTACATATAATGTGTAAATGTAGCAATTATTATAGGTACTATTCATTTATTATTATTAAGACAAAAGTATAAGTGCATTTATCTATTTTATAAAATAAAAACTCAACTTAATTACTATCATTGATGCTATCCTACCTATTTCTTTACTATGAGAAGCCCTAGAACAACATATTTGTTATTACTAACAGTCTTATGCTATTTTTAATTTTCAATATTAATAACTTACCAGATGGCGGTTTTAGGATTGGTTTATAAATCTCTGCTTCACTTCACCAGCTTCTTCCATATTTTCTATTAGCAATTTTACTAAAATGTTAATATAATAAATATAACAGTAATATCATGTAATTAAACTATAAATTACTTACAGATTATTTTTTCTTGTTTTAATTTCTTATAAATCGCATTCCATCAATAGATCTATTGCACCACCACCACTGCTGAAATTGAATTATCTTTCCATTTTTCCATAAAGGTAAATTTAAATAGCCTATACCATAATAGGACTAGCTGGAGTTGAACACAAAATATATTTTAGTTGAATTTTATTGTTTTTATTTTCATTTTGACGATCTTTTGACAACTGAACAATAACCTCACTTTTTAATCTAACGATTTGAAATTCCGAGTTTCTGTCTCTGTCTGTTGTATCGACTTTTCATATATAACCATCTCAATTTCAGATATCTTATATTGGCAACACTTTTTCTACGGAGTGTCTACCGGTCCGTAGGCGGCCGTCCTCCAAATTGTTTATCTATTGGATTATTTTGTATGAAAATACCCAAATGTTATATCCTATAGATATCAGGCTCTAGATTGTTTATCTTTTAGATGGTTATTTGTTAGATAAAGGTTATTTATTTATAACTGAAGAGACCGCGCCTTAGTGTATGTTGTGATCAATCGTGCTGAAACCACTTCTAAAGCCTGCTTGTTCTCGTGCTTGTGCAGCATCTAGCGTGTTTTGTATTCTGTTGTTTATTTGATATTATTGAAACCTCAGATTGTATTGGAAATTTGTGAGCTTAGTATCAAATACTAATTCTAGATCCTAAATTTATAATTAAAATAATAATAATTTACTTCCATCAATATCAGCAAGTAAATGTTTTACATGAGATGTGCTTTAATGTTATTATTTGTCTTTTAAAGCTAGTTTACATAAATCATTTCTCAATTTGTTTAATTTTCCGGTTGTCTTAATTTCCTCTAAAAATTCGCAAAAAAGAATTGGTCAATATAGCTTCTTCATGTACACATTATAATAATTTATGCATCTAACTGTTGCAGACTTCGAACCATTAAATTAAGTTAAAATATTAAATATTATAATTTTCTACGGCTAGGCAAAAACTATCGCCGCACGGTATGCCATAATAATAATTATCGCAATTTCTAATGGACTATAAACATAGCGGATGCAGAGGTCATCGATGATGAATCACATTTTAATTGCGGCTACCGGAAAATGCTCTTCAATTATGCGATTGGCATTTTTCTCGTCACATGGTGCCTGCCGATAGGAAGCGCAGCATCTAATATCTTATTTATTAAACGGTCGTAGCGTCATTTTACGATGGCGAAATTGCCGGCAGATGGCGCTGGTGCCATTAGAGCATATCGAAATTCACCGTTATTTTTATAATACGAAATCCGTGGAGAAGAAAATGATTCCGGTTTTTCTTTCGGTATGGAAATAGGACTAGGTTATTTATAGTACCTTCCTACAAAACGGTACTGTACGTTTAAATTGGTTCTGAAACGGTATAAAATTTATGCTGTTAAATTGGGGTTATATGTATCTAAAATAGCTATAAAATTATTTTAAAATAAAATATTTTCTTAAACTGACTGAAGTTTCTAGTGTTTTTTTTGTCTCCCATGCATTTTAGTAGGTTGTGTAACGATAAGGCAGTGACATTTCGATTTTTTAGAGAACTTTAGGTACTCCTCCTAGTTAGTTATCTCGGATCAGACTGTTTACAAGAGGAAACACTTTTTTATTATTGACATTTTGAGAAAAATGCATTCTTCATATAAAAAATTGCTTGTTCTAAAATGATTAATCCCGTGTGACGTTAAATAAAATTCTATCAATAACAATTTCTCAAAGAACGCAAACGAAATTATATTACTATAAAACGCATTTTGATTTTAGGCTTAAAAAAATTCGACTATATTTTCATGTTTTTTTTAATTTCCTCTAAAACGGAAATTTGGAAAAGTATAAACGGATTAACCATTTTAGAACAAGCAAAACTTTTTATAGAGAATGGATTTTTCCCCAAAATGTGAAAATAAAACGTTTTTCCTCTTATAAAGACAATCCGGGGACTGTAGATTCTCTAGTACAATAATTAGTTCTGTTATGAGAGTTTGGTTTGGTTTGGTTTGGTTAGATACTTTTTATTTATAATAAGTTGAGCAATTCCTTTTCTAGATAATATTTATTAAATATTCGAGTTTTCAACCATTAATAACAGGGTTGTAAACAGGGTTTAAAACAAATATTTAAATCAAGTTTAAAACAAGTAAGGATGTTTTAAAGTCTTTAAACAAAATGTTTAAGACATACCAACCCTAATTTGTAATGCAATCAATGCAAAATAGTAATACAGGAATGAATTTCCATTATATTTTCTGTAGCTAAAGGCAGTAATGAATATCCAATGATAGGTTTGTAAAAAGAATTTTAATGTTCAGATTTACGGGGCCGAATGACTACTAGATACATACTCACGCATAAGTTCTGAAGCTTCGTATATTTTTGACAAGTTGCAGAGGATTCCTTGAGTAAATAGGATGATTTATAAAATAGTATTTCGATTAAAGGTGGTATCGTTAAAAAAAATAAACAGATTAGGGTTACTACTTTTAGCAAAAACTTTAGTAAAACTAAGCAGGAACAAGGATAGGGAGTATCTAGGGCAAAAACTAAATACTCCGAATCAATCAATATCCTACAGGAAGAATTCTACGCTATCGAAAGTTGCGTAGAATTCTGCCTTAAGGCGCATTCTCACAACTCGTGTACTTGACAAACATTTGTTATTGGAATATACTCGCCATGTCGTGAGAACGGTTTCCTTGGTCACTGCGTCGCGTCCCCACTCTCTGTCGGTAAATATAGCCCGAGTCAAAGGACCACAATAATTATTCGTACACTTGCCAAGTGTACTTCTGGCCAGCCTTGTCTATACTTGCCGAGACGCTAAAAAAACGACGACGCAAATAATTGTACTGTTATAGCGTATGCCCTGTTTATTTCCGGATCGTAGTGTTTTGGAGTTTCGAGAGTGATTATATAATATCAAATTTAGATCAATAACTTCAATATTGGCTACATACCTAAATCGTTCCCACAGCAATAAATGGAGTGGCCAAATGAAGACTACACGGAAAACCAGATATGTCACATTTTCATAAAAAATTAAGATAGCGATACAACTTTTTATAGACGAACGTTACCGTCATTCGAGAAAAAGAAATCAATAATACGCTTAGTCCCAGAGATATTGCAGCTTGGTTATATTGCTAGACAAGGAAAAAAAACAGAGTAGTCCACTCGAAATGACAAAAACCAGAGATGTCCTTACGCATGGGCGACAAGCATGCATCTTGCAATTAGTATTACATGTAGTAAATTTATGTATTCTAATAAAAACCTACTTAAATATTAATGTTCTTCCTATAACAAAAAATAATAGTTTAGGTTTAGGTTTTATACAATCTTTCATTGACATCCCTGGTTTTTCCCCTGTTTTGTTTTGTATTTTGACATTTTATTTCGGTATTTCATAATATGGCGATAATTAACAATATTAATAATTCAGAATTGGTAGTAATATATATTTTCTAATTATTCTACCGAAAAATAGCACATTTCTTTAAAAGCACTAAATTGCATTTTTCTCGGCTCCAAGTACTTGCCAAGTACACGAGTCGTGAGAGTGCTACTTTAAAAAAAAAAAAAACAGAAAGAAGAAATTACAGAATAACCATCTTATCCGGAGAGTCAAGCAGCCTTAAGAGCGATCAACTCAGTAACCATCAATCTGAAGTTGGTCAAAGAATGCTAGAGAAACTAGACAAAAAAAAGAAAAACTCCTCCTACTCTGGGTACCAGGCCTTCAAGGGCTAGAAGATATTGAAAAGCAAATGATCTGACTAGAAAAGAGCAAACGCTCCACTATCTGGCCCAAAACCGTTCTGCTTCCCCAGTAGAAACCATCTTAAAGCAAAACCAAGGGTCTGAAACACTAAGAAATTGCTCAAGCTCTTTACGACTGGGAAAAAATCAAAGATTTTCCTTGACTTAAGCAAAAACAATATTTCCATTGTCACGGGTTTTTAACAGGACACTGTCTCCTCAAGAAACACATCAGTAGATTGAAGCTAAGAAACAACGGCGTTTGCTGATTCTGCGGTAAGGAAAACAACAGAAGACCTCATCACTGAGTGCCATAAAGTTCGGTACGACTGGATATAGGAGATGTAGAACTAACCTCTGTAAAACCGGCTCCAGATAGATTTTCTCAAAGCCCTGAAACTGTATTATGAGTTATAACTCAAGAAAGGGGACACAATAAATCTATAAGGTCGCGGTGATTAATTCATCCCTCCCATGCCATCTACAATACAATCTACAAACTACTTTACCTATCTTAATCTGTACTAAACTTAAAATTAATGAATGCATTGCAATTAAAAAGAAACATTTCCTCCATACTTTCTGCAACTAAGACGAGACGATGTTGGTGTGAGATGCTTGCTTTTCGCATTATCTTCAATACAAAGTATCTTAATCTATTTTTAAACGTCGCGATTAAAAGCGGTTTTAATCCGATTAGTACTTATCTACGCAGAACGTAATTGCACAACGTGTAAAGGGAAACTTTTTCTCCGATATTCAATTAATGGTCGGCAACTACGAGACATAAATATTTATCGGTTAAATTTGACATCGCTTCCCTTTTCGCTTCGAAAAATAGCATGCGTGAATGCAATTTCCCTTCGCTGGAAGAATTAAAATACATTATAGGATTATTTACATCATTACAGGTTTTATAGAAATTTTTAGTTAATGAAGTCTGGCGTAGAACTGAGTAAAAAATAGTTGCATAAAACCAAAAGTAATAGATATTAAACAATATAGGTATGTAGTTGACTTTTTTCAAACAACTTTACTCACAACATGGTCTCGTTTTCAACATTGTTAGCTTGAAATACATCTAGACCGTATTGTTAGATGATTTTAAAAACGCTCTTTTAAAAAATTGTTAAAAGAGCGTTTTTTTGTATTGACATAGGCCTCCACTCAATACTCACTCCAAAAATTATCTGCTCTCTTTTTAATTGAAATTATCTCTCTTTATTGGTAGAACCCCTAATAGTTGGTTTATATGCGAAAATAGGTTTTTTTTCTAGAGAACTTTAATTGATTAATCATGACCTTTTGAGTTTGAGAAAAAAAAAGTTTGAAGAACGTCTCTACGCATTTCCCAAAATAAAAAATTGAGTGTGCACTACGTGCGCATATTTGAAGTGAAACTTCGTCTTACTTCCGTTTGTCTGTCTGTCCCGTCTGAGGATTCTCATTCGGGTACGTTATCCACGTACCTAGTTTGGTTCCAATCGACCCATAATTAAAAAATCCTGATGATTTCGTCCATTTAGAGGCATCATCGGTCTGAAACTTGAAGGGCGTCATCCTGTAGCCTGTCCCCAATTATGTGGAATCGACCCACATTTTTCTTCAATGTCAAATCGTTAGGCCTAATTCTAATGAAGATGTAAACGAAAAGTCGTATCGAACTTGTAACCAACCAAAATCTGAAATGGATAGGTCAGGTGATCAAGGCAGCCCCATGCAATTTGTCCACCACTTCCTATCCCCGAGTTTGCATAATTATGATATAAATAATTTTTAACATTTCTTTCATTATGGGGGAGTGTCACAATGAAAGTCATGTTGGAAGAACCACTCTATTGATACGCGGGTTCTCTAAATTTAACTTTTCTAACATGTCTTGAAAACCGTTCCTAAAAAGCGTAAATAACGTTCATCGGTCAACGGTTCAAAAGTTGAACCAATAATCCTACACGCTTTTCTTTCATTTGAAAAATTCATATTTACAATTTTTATTTATCTTAATTGATAAAGTTTGATGTGACACTTTAACATTTCTGAGAGCAATGACGATTGAACTTGTTTCCATGGCTAACTATGTGAAATTGTTTAAAATGATAAGAATTGGCTATATCTTTAGTAATTTTTCGAAAAAAACATATTACAGCTTATACCACTGAAAAGCTTTTAGAAATGGCGCTTTTATGAAGTCATGGCCAACTATGGTTTCCATTTAAAAATATATATGTTAAAAAATGACAGGCTTTAGAAAAAACGGAGAACACAATGTCATTAAAGATGTGATTATCTACAACTTTTATCTGATTTTTTTTTTGTCTAAAATAGATTATAACGGAATTAGGGACAATTTTTAAAATAGCCGAAATTTGTTTTTTCGAAATACCTAGTAAGCCATGAACTTTTTCAAAATCTGAAAGGCGCATATTTATGTCATATTCATGACCCCACAAAACTGCAATTCTTTCCCCATTTAACTGACTCCCTATCTCCAGTAGTTTCCAAGATACCCATAGAGAACATCATCGTAAAAAATGACCCTGTATATTAATTTAGCTTACTTTATATAGCGACATAATAATATGCCTATGCAGTATGTACATTCACTTACTGAAAAATATAGCATTATTGGTATAATAGCTTCGTGCATTGCTTCTTTTTTTAATTTTAGTGTGAAACAAGATATTTCTAATCTACTATATTTTTTTGCAATAAAATAATATTTATTACTACTTGAGATTACCCAGAGAGAACTATACTTTCGGTCAATTTTCTTTTCGGTGAATTGTTTTCGAATAATTCTCCTTCGGTCAATTGTTTTCGGGCAATTTTCCAAGACCTTCCCAATTCGTCTGCAATATTACTGTGATTTCTGACGACAAATATGAAAATGTGTTCACAGACGCAGAAAGTACACTAATCAACGTCATTCTTCATTAGTAGATTTCTCATTAATAGATGCCCTTCCCAATAATAAATTGTTCCAAAAAGAACAACAGTAGATTTTTTATGTTTTCCTAAATTTAAAGCAAGAGATAAACCTAAAAATTTAGTCCCATGCATCTCTAACTAATATTTTAGTTAATATTCTACTAGTAATGCTAGTGAACGTTATGATAATTCAAATTTTATATATTACAGCGTTGAAATATATTAATTAGTTAAGATTCTAAAAAAGTAACCTTATTAAATGAACTTATAAACGCCCCTTTTCTTCAGCTTTCACCTTCTGTTAACACCTCAACTACTATCCCCAAATCTGCTGATTCATCCCTCACTCGTTTATTGATAGATAATTTTAATATGCTTTGTGTGCCTAATATCTAACAGACAGCCCTAAACAGGTTATGATCAAACATAATACACTCTAAGAGAAAAATAGTTGCGTGACTCGGCATAAGGAACATGACTAGTTATTGGGAAACCCTTTCTGAAAACAGTTTATATTTGTTTTTGTGTCCGTGTCTTTGTTAGGTTTATTCACTCAACGAGGTTCTTTTTATTACTTACTTTATTATTGTCATAATATTTATTAATTGTTCTTTCAATTAGTTTTATTTAAAATCAATAACTTTATATATTTGTAGTTTTTTAGTTGTTTTAGCCTAAAATTTGTTTCTTCAAATTCACTGATCTTAAATATTAGAAATAATTCAAGTTGTGAGTACTTCAATTTCTTGGCTGATAAAAGAAAAATATTATTATCATTGTTTGAATGAAAAAAGCGGTTTTCTGTGAACGACACTAGTCTCTAACCACTGATTGTTGTTTGATTTCACCGAACGTGGTTTGCTTTTAAAATCTGTATTGGGTGGTTTTGTGGTGTCTCTCTTTATTGTATTAGTATAATGATCCTACATTCTAATTTCATATAGTCTCTTTGTCTTCTCTATGTATAACTTTCCTTATTCACATGGATGGTACTTAGATAAATTCTTTCTTCTAATCAAAATCTTTTAGTTCCATCTTTGTTAAGAAAAACGTATTGTTATTTTAACTATAGTTCTGATATTATAGTTTCCTCTACGAACTGTCTTAGAAATACCTTTATGTGTATATACATTTGTGTTTTGGTTTAGCCAATAATAGACAATAATGGGCCCAACTGCAAAGAAAGTGTCTAAATATGTGAGGTATGATACACCATAATTGAAAATGGTTGAATAACGTGATAATGATGATGATATTACATTTTATAGAATTATTAAATTCAGTTATCAGAAGAACCTGAGAGGACTATAGAGCACTATAGTTAAATATTTTATTAAAGGGAAATTCTCTTTAATTCGAAACTTCCTGAATTAAAATATTTAAAAAAGTGAGAAAACTAGCAAAAATATGGATAAGAATAGAAAAATAAGATATTCTACTGTTATTTTCTAATCAAAAAATCTATTTTTTTAATTAAAACGATGAGTGTCTAGTCCATTTCTAGCTGTCAAAAACTCAATATATTTTTTTTATTTCAAATTTTTATCGGTGGTAAATTCTGGTAACTTGACGAATCTAAATCAAAATTACTTTGGCGTAGCTCATTATGCAAATATACCGTTAAGTTAAACTCACCTTGTTATTTTAATTAATTTTACACGATGTAAAAGCAAATGTTAACTATCTTTTAACGAAGCACGAATGTTTTAAACATACGCAAAACATTATGTTGTTGTAAAAACTTTGTTGTTCTCATTTAAAAGTTAGTCAGTTAGTGGTTACTCTAACGTTTAAAACATAAATATTCTCTTCCAACCAAATCAAACCAAAACTAAATGAATAATTAAATGTGTATAGTGTATACGAAATCAATTAATAGTATCTGACGAGTCGAGTTGTATTCATCATGATGTTTAAATTACAAAAAAAATTTCAAGCTTTCGGTATGTGGCTCTACAGAAGGATATTTAGAATACCAAGGGTAGTTGGAGGAACCATCAATTTAAAATATTTAGAAGGGGAGAGTTAATCACCGCGACCTTACAGATCTATTGTATGTTCTCTTTTTCTTAAGTTATAACGAGTTATAACCCATCATACAGTCTCAAGGCTTTAACAAAACCAGTATCTGAGACGGCTTCATAGAGGCCAGCTCTCCATCCTCGACATCAGCCGTACCAAAAAGTTCCGAAAGATTGTTTTTACTTTAAATCAAGAAAATCTTTGATTTTTTCTCGGTCGTAAGTTCTTACCATCAACACAGTAACAGAAAAATAAGAAAGGAAAAAAGGGTGACAAACACGATTAAGAGAAGGAAAATTGAATATTTTAGAGACTTAATAAGATATGACAACAAATGACAACTTTAAAAGCAATTTTGTAATGATAAGTGCTTGAAAAGAGAGAACTGGATGAAAGAAGAATAGCATAACTTATGATAACCTGAAGACATGATATTCAAAAACAACCACCAAATAACAGACAGTTACTGAGTTAACACACCTAACAAACCCTTTTATTATTTGTAAATTAAAAAGTAAAATTAATACAGCCTGAATCGTTCGAAATAATTTCACACCCAACATTAGCATTTCAAAATCAGAAATGATCCGTATACCTCGAACCCGTTAAACGAGACCGCTTAATAAAGCCGAAGAGACACGAGCTTCGAGCGCCTTTACTATATTCAGCGATTCCACCGCAGCGATAGCGAAGCCCTAACCCGTAACATTTAACGAGGTCCGATTTTTTCAACCTCCAAACGACCTCCATTTTCCACTACCACCTATGCATATCTGCACGAGCGACTCCCCGCCGATTCTTTGTTTAGCTGTTGACCACAGCCGCCACAGATAGGATCGCCTCTCGAGCCGAGCTTTACTTCAGAAGATATCTAAGCAGCGACCGCTGATAATTAATGGCTATGCCCTCGATAGGTTAACCGGCTACTTATCCGACGCTGAAAAATGCACCCTTATCTTAATGCAATCGGAGGAGCGGGGCGCTTGGTTTTCGTTCTCCAGTAGTTGGAAGACTGGATTTATCTGTTCGAGTCTAAATATGGGTTAGTATGTATCGCTTGCCGGCTTTGGTGTTTTATATCTCTTTGGTTGATGTTCATATTTACCGGGCGTATACTATATTTAAATTAATAACAGTAACTTGTTACTGTATGGTTGAGATAATCGAGATTTACATACTCTAACCACGTACTTGGTGTTTGTAAAGAGGTTCGAACAAATCAAATCAGATCCAAATTAATAAGCAGATACAGTGGTGAAGTATACAATCAAAATTGATAAGAATGCAGGAACATGAGTGCTGAAGCGCCTTGAAGATTTGTATTGCTGTTTTCGTTGCAAATTTTCAATAGCAACGTCTGTTTCGACTTTTTTTTTATTTTTAAACTAATATTGCAGAAAATAGTGGTAAATAAAAAATAAAATTCTGTTGGACACTAATTACCAAGATATCATCTAAAAAAATGGAGCTATAGTGAAGACAGATATTGTTGAAGTAAGAATGCAATGCAATGAGAGATAGAAATTTGCAAGGAGCTTCAGCACTCATATATTTTCTTCCTTTTCGGTGTTTATTTGTAGTTCACTGTAGACTGTAGAATGAGTGAGAGGGGGGGTGTTAATCACTGCGACCTTAAAGATCTATTGTGCCCCCTTCCTTGAGTTTCATCGCACAGGTTATAACACATCATACATTTTTCTGTTTAAGGGGGGCAGGGTATTTCCTGTCCTCCCTCTATCAACAGATATTCTTCCTCCGAGGGTACACACCCTTCCACGGTTGGAGTTTGGCCCCACATCCCCTTGACTGTCGAGAATCTTGCCTCTGGCTGAGATACACCCGTTAGGTGGAGGCTGGAGGATCTGTCTCCATTTTCTCCACCACTTTAACTTGGTCTCTTCTTAGACCTGATACCGGTATTGTCCCGTATCTATAATAATAGAGAATATATCCTTGTTTCTATATTACCTGTTTGGATTTGAGGCCAATTCCTGTTGTGAAACCTGACCATAACCCTCCTCCCTCGAGTTGATGACTCGCCAACTCGATGTCCTTACATTGGAGTCCTAAGCCTGGATAAGGCTCAGCAGGGAGGTGCTGTCTTTCCCCTTGCTCCTCGGCAGAAAGACAGTAATTGCCGCCCTTTTTGTGATGTTTTCTCCCTTCACTGCCACCAGTCTCGGCCCTTGCCAATTTTTAAGCTTAGGTGCGATTTCCACCAACCAATCCGCCGATTCTTGAGAAACACAATCTATGGGGATCGTATCGTGCCCACCCGAAAGTGTATCCCCGCACCTATAACTGCTCGTTATTTTAAATCTAATTTCTTTTATTTAAAATTATTTACAAACATTAAAGCGTCTGGTTTGGAGATAATAATCTGGCCTATTTCTCAACAAACATTCGAAACGAACAGAAAGTGAAGCAGAAGTAGAAAATGTAAAAATTAACTTCAGAAACAATTCTATTGCATAACCTTACTGAAACGACAATTTGACAAAGACAAATTCAATCAAAAAATATAAAAAAACCTTCAACATAAGGGCTAACAAGCCCTCAATATAGATAGAAATGAGTTAAGACGCCTAACAGCCACCGTTACCGGGCACTATTTTCTGCATATTATCTTGAAAATAAAAAAAACGGATGGAAACACACGTTTCTATTGAAAAATTGTAGCGAAAACAGCAATACAAATCTTCAAGGCGCTTCAGCACTCATGTTCCTGCATTTTTATCAATTTTGATTGTATACTTCACCGCTGTAACTGCTTATTAATTGGGATCTGATTTGATTTGTTTGAAAACCTTAACAAACACCAAGTACATGGTTAGAGTATGAAACTCTCGTTTATCTCAACCATACAGTAACAAGTTACAGTTATTAATTTAAATATAGTACACGCCCGGTAAATCTGAACATCAACCAAAGAGATATAAAACCCAAAGCCGACAAGCGATACATACTAACCCATATTTAGACTCGAACAGATAAATCCAGTCTTCCAACTACTGGAGAACGAAAACCAAGCGCCCCGCTCGCTCCTAATTGCATTAAGATAAGGGCGCATTTTTCAGCCGTCGGATAAGTAGCCGGTTAACTTGTCGAGGGTTCGATCTGTTTCATTTTTTCGTGTTGTTTTGTTTACTGTTAGTTAATTAGAACAAAAAAAAACAAAAAAAGATTTAAAATTTTAAGTAAGATTAGATATTTCTAATAAGACTTCTGGATTTTTCATCCACTAAAAGAAGATCTACAAAATAAAATAGATATTTTTTGTAAACGCAGCGGTGTTTACAACAGAGACCTGATCCAACATACATGGTTGATCCAACAGAGACCAATTTGTCAGTGGTATTTTACTATTACAGTTGAGGGTTGGAACCTTTGGTGTTACACAGCAAAATAAAATTACACTAAATCACCACAATACACCAAAACACTTTTACTTTTACACTGGACGCTCGTTTCGCTGACCATGTTAGCGTCATCAGCAGATGATTATTTGTACTAAATAATATTTATACTAAAATATTTTTTTTTTAAAAAAATATTTTAGTTTATAATCATCTGCTGATGATGCTAATATGGTTAGCGAAACGCGCGTCCAGTGTAAAAGTAAAAGTGTTTTGGTGTATTGTGGTGATTTAGTGTAATTTTATTTTGCGGTATTTTACTAATAAATCAAATTTGCCTAGCGGACTTTGCTTCCGAAGATGGGAGGTCAACGACAGGAGAATATACCTCCTGTAATGTTAAGTATTTTTGTCCTTTAGGCAAATTTATTTTATTAATGAAATAGCTCTGACAAATTGGTGTCCTCCGTTTTTGTTTATAAAATAACTATTTGATTTTGTAGATTTTCTTCTAGTGGGTGAAGAATCTAAAAGCCTTTTGCAGAAATTAATTCTTCATAAGAATTGCAAATCAAGAGAGTATGCACAGAGAGTATGACTCAAATGATCACTTATGAAAATCATAATAAATTTTTATCAAAGAAAGCAAACTCTCCTATAAACTTTATTGTAAACTTTCATGTTTTCATTGTAAAGGTTGAGTATCAATTTCAAGTGCAAGCGTATAAAAAAATAAAGTATTTCAAATTTTTTAATGGTTTCTCAGATACACGCTGCATGATTTCATATGGTAAGCGGTAAAATACGAGAGAAAAATCACTGGGTGGCTTTAATAAAATTTACTGTGTAAAATGCCATATGAAATATAAAACCGCGAATATCTGCGAAACCGTTAAAAAATTTGAGACTCTAAATATAAAAAAATGTTCATTTTTAAATTCTCCATCTATTGGAAAAATGATATACAAGGTGTTCCATTTAAAAAAAAAAACAAGAAAAATTATTTTATATTTTAGAAAGTTTGGCGTAGAATTCTCAACATCCTATATGATTTACGATTACCACATTTATAGCAAAGTAAGTATAGATGATCTTAAGTAAATACCTAAATATAGTTTTGATTTTAAGACAGTTCTTGTATTTTTAATATTTTTTTTAAGAAAGGCTGAAAAATATATATTTTTCATATTTTATTAATATCTCTAAAACTATCGACATTTATTTACCCATATCTTAGGATTATGTAAAATGATCTAAAAGGAATCCAAAAATGCATGTATACAGGGTATTTCATTTAAAAAAAATTACCCCGATCAACTCACATATTTTTAAGCCTTCCTATAGGAGTTAAAATATTTTCCTGAAATACATCCTAGAACATACTTTAAGTTTTCACTTAAACAAAATTCCCAACGTTTTTATCCATGGAGCTACAGATGCCCGACGCGCTATTGTCGGACCCTGTATGTATAAAATACTACTTACTGTTGTAAAATAATTTGCTTTACTTATTAAATCTTCGCGGTTCTGTAAATTTTCAAACAACATTTGTAAAATATAGGCATAAGGCTATT
>NW_022145838.1:0-19429 GCF_002938485.1 Sitophilus oryzae
GCTTGGACCACACATGATTTGCAATGCCCGACTTCATTGTTTCACCTCTTTGCGTATGTTTTTTACACACCGTTTCGGCAGAAGCATCACTGGCCGTTATCAAGTGTGAACTAAACAAAATCCTAAAACTATTGAGCTTATATACTAGATCTGAGCATTTGGATTGCTAGAGATTCTATTATTGTTAGAAATGAATACGACCTCTTTAAATTTGCGCTTTTTCCAATGGGTTCTTTGTAGACAACCCGGGCTTCCGACTATTTTATGTTGCGGTGCTTGGACCACACATGATTTGCAATGCCCGACTTCATTGTTTCACCTCTTTGCGTATGTTTTTTATGTTCGTCAACTCGTAAATCCGGAGGATGATTTTTCTCTCCAATATACGACTCACCGCACTCGCAAGGTACTTGGTAGATGCATTCTTTCTTTTGGTTTGATGATTCAGATTTTGTTTTTGTTAGGACACTTCTTAGAGTAGTCCCAGACTTAAAAAACAGTTTTAATTTCATATTGCTTAGCTATTATTCGCCTGATCTTCGATACCCTAATGTAGTAAATGAGTTTATAGATATCGATTTGGGATAGAAAAATTATTAATCAAAACATCAAAACAAAATTGGATAGAAACTACTTTGGTATATGTTATAAAATAGAGTTTGTTCTATTTGAAATAGTGTAGAGAAATACATACAATGTAATAATTAGTTTTTAAAAGGACACTTATAAAATACTTGCAATTAATCAGATATAGTTTAGATAGTTTTAAATTGAAAAAAAAAATAGTTTAAGAATAGCCACATTTCAAAAATTTCTCTGTAAAAACCTGGACAGTGTGACCTTTTCAATCCAGACCAAATCAGTTTGGAGCCTTTTAAAATCACTGGGTCTTTGTGTATAGGAATGGTAATTAGTTAACCTTCAATATTTATGTTTTAGATCCATTTAGATTTGTGGAAATGCGATTTTGGTGGCAATATGTGTGAAAATGTTATGAAAGATTATGCTGTCAACGATGTGTGTGATCTTGTCTCCTGACACGGATCTGCCCATCTAGTTTTATATCGCATTTCGATAAACCTCTATCATGTCCTAAAACCTGTGGTACATAATTCTTGGGTTAATGAAATAACAAACAAAGTTGTTAGGGGCTGTTTTTTTGTAAGCTCTTATTTAACTTACACAGCAGTTCATACTAAGGTTATCTTTATAAAAATACATATAGAAACATAGTTGCTTTTTGTAAAAATATATCATCTTTGTATACCGGGTGCGTCTCAAAGTGACTCACCCCTATAACTTTATTTTCACATAAAACAGCAAGATTTATTTAGTATGGTATAAATTAAGTTGATTGGCATATTTAATTGTTTTCAGTCACTTCGGTTTCACGGAAGTACTACAACTTTTGTTTTTTAAATGGTACTCGCTATATTTTACTTTATTCAATGAAAATAACATTTCGAAATAGAATGACATCATATTTCAACTTTTGGCATTTTCGCATATGGTTTATATGAAATTGTAACATGCAGTTCATAACGTCAATTTGACTCGAAATACTGTATGTGGGTGGTATCAAATTATTCGTAAAAAATGCTTTTTCCAATAATATGCTAATTAGCCACCTTCATTCCATTTAAAAAAATTGAGATATGCTTAAAAATACGATTTGGGCATCTTTTAACCGGCCAGGACAAGACACTAAAAACAGGCGCCACCCTGTACAAGTAAACCCTCGTATGTAAGCTGTGCGTTTCAAAATTTGATTTGAAAATACTTTTTCGACTGTTGTTAACAAAACTAACTTTTTAATAATTAACCTTTTGCTGAAAATATCCTTGATAAAGACGAAAACACACGTCGAAGGGTCGGAAATTTATTTAAAAAAAGATTCTTTAAGTTCTGTCTAAACACGAACGCCATTTCATTCAATATTTTATTAATTTTTTCATTAGATCATTCATTTTCAATATTTTCGCTATATATGTAATTTATGTCAGCACAGTAGACAATGCATAGTTACTACTCTACAGGGTGGTCGAACTGTATTCAAAAATTTAGGCGCGTATTCTACAGATAAAATAAATAAAAAGCTCGTATATAAGTAATGTTCTAAATAAAAAGCTTAGTTTCGAATACAGAGGGTATAGTAGTTCTTTTTATTACGATTTTTTCCAAATAATTTCTGAAACAAAGTCAATATTTGGATGAAAACTGATGTGTCTGGAAGTTTTGACATGAGAAATTTGATTTTGATGTCAACATGACTCATTAGCAGCAGGGCCTACATGTTTTTTAATTGTTTAAAAGTAGCCATTTTCGTCCTCCGCAACTGTATAAAACTACTGAGTGAAAAAAATATACATTTCTATGATTTATTACTTAAAGAATGTCCATTAGTGAAAATCGCTACGAGCAACGCTTTCTCAAAATCTTTACGAATGGAAAAGTCAATATCTGTCGTGACAATCATGTTGAGTGAATAGTTATTTGACTGAAATGATAAATTTGGAAAATTTTATTTTTAAATTAATCAAAATTTTCTTCGACAACGATAAAACAGTTTCTGAACTTTTGACACAAAGTATTTCAAATTTATGATTTCAGTCTAATAACTTCATAGTCAACATTGTTGTATCCCTGCCTATATTAATTAGATTATAATATGAGTTTTTTAGGGAAGTTTTTATCTGTTTTTAAGTTACGTCATTGAGGGCTTGGTTGTGCATCTAAAGACCATAGAATTAAAAATTCATAAAAGACGATCTGTATTAAGTTTTTCCCCATTGTAAAGAGCTTCCTAAAAATATTCATTACCCTTAAAAGCAATTGACCGCCGGCGCCGCCGAACCAAACTCTTAGTCATAAACGACCTTTTCGGCTAGTATTAGTCGAGTCCTATTGTAAAATAATTAAAGCTTTGTTAGTCATGTCCGTTTCTATACACAAATATTGTAATGTCTAGACTTTAGTTATCTTTTCTTGAAGAAATCGACACCTTAATGAAATTTACCTAAGAATATTAAAAAGTACATTGTACGCCTCACAGCTGTGGGAAGTCGGAGCCGTATTTAAGGAACTAAAGGAGAACCCTCGGATAGACATACTCGTTCGGCACTCACTCATTCACTTACTCAAGTTCACTCATAAACACTCTTCCAAGATGTAGCCTTAACAAACATACACTCTTTACTTTCGACAGTCTCTCTTTTATTTTCGACGCAATCTTGACAGTTACATTCGGCAATTTCTATATTTACTTGTAAAACTAATTATAAAAGCACCACAAAAATAAAGTACAAAGTATTTAAGATAAAGTGTAAGTTATTATTTAAAAAAGAAGCAACAGAACCAAGAATAAGAAGAAATCAACAAAAAGCAGATCAACAAGAAGAAAGAATACCATATATTACGGAGTTTATTACATTTTGGTGGCAGCAATTCCTTAACAACGATGGTTCAATTTAGAACTCCAACATTGGTGGCAGAGTTCTTGCAATGTCTTTAATTTATGTCACTGATGACGGGTATTGATAATTTCGATTCGAATCGAATCGATTTCGATATCTCGAGAACTATTGTAACTATTTTTACCAAAGACCATTTTACGTAAAAACGATTTGTTAATGTATATTTTTACTCAGTAGTTTTATACAGTTGGTAGACAGGTTGAAGGTTATTACTCTTCAAACCAGTTAGAAAATATGGTAGCGCCCTCTACAAGTAGGAGTCATATTGACATCAAAATCAAATTTCTCATGATAGCTCCCAGACACTAATTTTCATCAAATATTAATATTACTTCTGAAATTATTTGAGGACAAGTCAGGGGAAAAATAAAAATGAAACTTCTACCCATCTCCGAAATTAATTATTTTAGGACATACATTTCTACGAACTTGTTTACTTATTTTTATCTGCAGAATGTGCTTCCGAAGTTTCAGGAATACAGTTGGAGACCACCCTGTAAAATAATAATATAAAGTAAAAAGTAAAAAAAAATGTCATCATCTTTAATTTTACAGAATTTGTGTAATTGCAAAATAATATTAATTTCTAGGGTGTTTACACTAATAAAAGGCCTCCATTTGTCATCTGATATTGGGTTTCACCAGCAAAGACTCGATATGGAGAACCAGATTTAGATGCATAGACAGTGGAAAAATTGGCAAGGGTGCATGGACCTTGATATAAGTGTTATATCTGTCAAAAATGGAAGGCAAGCAGGTACCAAAAGATCCATTTGGAAATTTCAATATACGTCACAGGTATTAAATTAATATTGTGTTATAAACATTGATTTTAATGTGTATATTGTGAAATAATAAATATAATATGACAGGTCTTTCACTCTTTTTAATATGGTAGTCTTGATTTAGTGTTGATCCTAAAGATTTCGAGTTTCTATTGTTTTATTTGACTTTCAATTTAAACAACGTTTCGATCAGATGTGTCGTGGACAACGTCGTCAGTGTTATATCAAATTGCGAGGCAAACTCATTGGTTTGAGCATCCCTGAGAAGAACGATGCTCTCTTTTTTTGACGATTACGCCATAAGAGGGGATGGGTTTCTTACGATATTCTCTACTATGTATCTCGGAAACTTCTAGAGATAGAGAGTTGGTTAAATGGGGAAAAAGAATTGCAGTTTTGTAGGGTCATGAATATGCACCTTTGAGGTTTTTGAAAAAGTTCATGGCTTACTAGATATTTCGAAAAAAAACAAATTTTCGCTAAAAATTGTCCCAATTCCATTAAAATTTTAGACAAAAAAATTTGCTTTTTTTATGCTTATCTCAGCGAAATTAGCAATAATATTTTTTTTTTCGAAAAATTACTGAGTTATAGCCAATTCTTATCATCCTTGACTAATTTCACTTAGATGTAATGGTATTCTTATTCTGTTATGATTTATAAATTATAAAAAGACAGAATATATGATTCAATAATACAATTACAATTACTAATTATTATTATTAACTACTTTAATTTACATTACACAAACTAAACCTTAAAAATATAATACCACTTTACTTACATACACTTTAAGTTATTTTAGAAAAATCGCCAGTGTTTAGAGTACATAAATGCATCTTTTAAAACTGAATTACTGGCTATTCTCACAGAACGACCGGTCGACTTAATTAAACTTCTCCACCACTTCTCTTCGGAATTACTCTCTGAATTCGTAAGTTCTTTTTGTATACCTTACTAATTAACCATACATCATAAAAAATGGATAGGTCAGGTGATAGAGGGAGGCCCATACAGACAGATGCAACCTCTTCCCATCCTGAGTTTGCATAATTATGATGTAAATAAATTTACAACATTTCTTTCATTATGGGGGAGGCGTGTCATAATGAAATTTATGCTGGAACCACTCTATTGACGCGCGAAAGTATCTAAATTTAACTTTTCTAATACTTGAAAACTGTTCTCTAAAAAAGCGTAAGTAGTTTACCGGTCAACGTATTCTCGAAAATATATGGCCAGAAAGTTGAACCAACAATCTTACACGCTTTTCTTCATTGAAAAAAATCATATTTACAATTTTTTTTTTATTTTGATTTACAAAGTTTGGATGTTACAGTTTCACATTTTCTGAAACATTTGAACTTGTTTCCATGGCTAAGTGAAATTGTTTAAAGATGATAATAATTGGCTATAACGGTAATTTTCGAAAAAACATATCATAAGCTTATATCACTGAAAAGCTTAAAAATGGCGCTTTTTATGAAGTTCCCATTTAAAAAAAAATATGTTTGTATATGTCAAAGATGACAGGCTTTAGAAAAAACGGAGAATACAATCTAATTAGGGATGTAGATTATCTACAACTTTTTATCCTGAAAACTTTTTTTCTAAAATATAGATTATAATGAATTGAGGGGACAATTTTAAAATAACCAAAATTTGTTTTTTTCAGATATCTAGTAAGCCATAGACTTTTCAAAAATCTGAAAGGCTTTATATTTATGACTCCACAAAACTGCAATTCTTTCCCCATTTAACCGACTCTCTATCTCAGTAGTTTCCGAGATACCCATAGTAAGAGCCATCGTTGGAAACTCAACCTGTTTATATATCAAGTGGTGTCGTCTGAACATATTATTTTGCTATCTTATGACTTTTATAACACCTTTTTTTACTTTGTTTCACAGATGTGAAATATTAATATTTTAATTAATTATAGCCATATATTGTGTATAAATAGGTTTTTGGCCCTATTGCATAGTGGACCCAGAAATAAATAAGTTAAAAATGAAATAAAGGAAACGAAACGGCATTTTGTCGCCGTTTTTTATTCAGGGAGTGATAGATTGAGATCGGGCGAGGTTAGGCCTGCCTCGCACGTGTGTTTATCGACGGCAACACGCAGGTCAGGAGGGTGCGGCAATGGAAAACATGAATGACAACTCCGGAGTATACGGTGCGCGCGCGTCTCGGAATACTCAGCGTCACTCCAATGCAAGCCCAGGATCGGCGTTTTATTCTTAGTATAATAAAGTTTTATCGAATAAACTCTTCACGTGATTAACCCCTTCTGCAGCCGGGACTTTCAAGGTGTCGGGTTTTGATACAGATTAAAGTTTTATGGAAAATACGGATCGATATGTGGGCCCTCACCAGGGTCTAAAATGGATTGGTCGAACTGTATTCCAGAAACTTGGGAAGCTTAAACTGCAGATAAAAATAAGTAAAGGTTCATTATAATGTCTTAAAATGCTCCAGTTTGGAGATACAGGGGTTGTAGAAGTTTCATTTTATTTCGATTTTTTCAAAAATAATTTCTGAAATATACGTCAATATTTGGATGCAAGTGGGTGTCACCAAGGAGTTCTTTTGACATGAGAAATTTTATTTTGATATAATGCAACTCCTACACCATGTGTTTAACACGCCACCATGTGTTTAACTGTTTGAAAAGGTAACAACTTTCGTCCGTACCTGTATAAAAACTTCTGAGTGAAAAAAATATACATTTCCGTGATTTTTCCGTAAAAAATGTCTTTTGGTCAATACGTAGCCAATACATGTCATTATTGACAAAAAATAAACACGTGAAGTAGATAGTTATGACTGAAATAATAAATTTGTGAAATTTTATTTTTTAAATTAATCATAAATTTTCTGAAAAAATGATGATAAAAACAGTTTCTGTTGAACTTTAACAAAAATATTTAAATTATGATTTCGAAAGCCTAAAACTATTTAGTTATGTTTAATTTGTGTCAATCATGATGAAGTATTGATAATTTCAATTCCAAATATCTCGAATCATTACTCGTAGAGATTTTACCAAAGAGACCTTTTTTCGTAAAACGTTTGTAAATTTATATTTTACTCACTAGTTTTATATACAGGTATGAACGAAGATTATTATTCTTCAAACCAGTTAAAAGAAATATGTAGTGGCCTACAAAAGTAGGAGTTATATTGACATCAAAATAAATTTCTCATGTCAAAAACTCCCAGATTCAATTTTTATCCAAATATTGACGTTACTTCATATAATAATATAAATCGAAATAAACATAAATTTCTACATCCTGTATCTCGAAACTAAGCATTTTAGGATATACATTTATACAAAACTTTTACTTATTTTTACAGAATATGCTAACAAAGTTTTCGGAATACAGTTCAGACCACCCTGTATACCACTGAGAAAAACAATTTGATCCTTTTTCGTTTAGGAATATCCATTTGTAAATATTGTAGTAAATTTTGCTATACCTACAAATCTCCAAACGAGGATACAATGAAACGAAAGGAGTTAAGCTTAAACGGCACAGTGTTGCCCACTTCTACATATTTTCTTTTAATCAAAATATTTTAGAAAACAAAAATAAATTAATTATAAATATATAAACAGTTATTATTTACATCAACAAAACTAACCTTCTTAACAACACTTAAGGGGCATAAAGGGCCATTACTACCGTTTTTACGGATATTAAACTTTCTTGTACACTTTGCACTAAAAGAGGTTCTAAAAAGAAATGTTCGACTGCAAAGTCTACCAATACAAATTTTAAGCTTAAAATATCACAACACAATACATTTAAACCAAAACTCGTAATACAAGACTTAAGTTTCAAAACGAATGACAACGTGAGGAAATAAATAAATAAATGTGGCAACTGGACATTTTTTATAGCAGAGCTACCACCTGAATCCCCAGCGCGAAATTTAATATCCAGTTAGTTAGCCCTGCGCCAAATATGTCCATGGTTGGCAACAATGAATTTAAAAATTGCGCCCTCGGTTACCTAACTAAATGTTTAATATGTATCGAATATAATATATTTTAAGCTTATTATTATTTCAAATACTATGTGACACAGTTTTTCAAAAAACCTCTATATTATGTTTATTTCAGTTTTAGATTCAAATTTGAATAGCATACAATAATTTGGGCATACAATAATAGCTCCTAAAGTAACCATTCTTGTCGTTCTTAGTCCACCTAAATAAATATAGCCTCGTCACACTGATTACTGTCTTCATTTTTGTTTTTTTTTGGTTGATAGTATTGATATGTAATGTCTATGCTTTTGTAACGGGTTAAGTTCTTTAGAAAAGTATGGATTTTCGACACTGAAAGAGCAATGTACTGCAATAATGTAATGTAATATGCAATAAATAACTTATTGTTAGTGGATTTTTACTAGTAAATCAAATTTGCCTACCTACAAAAAATTGTCAGAAACAAAGAATAAAGTGAAAAAAGAAAATAACTATTGTAGATGTCCAAATACAACTATTCCACAACACTTTAGCAGATACTTCTATTATAAACCGTTGATATTCTCTTAAAATGACAATACATGAAGCCAAAATTCATACCAAAAAGCTTAAACTTTCAGTATATTATTTTTGTTGGTTTATAATTTTACTTATATTGTAATACTTATTTATGTTATGTTTTCTCGATAATATCACTGAATTCTGCATAAACGTTCTGTACTTATCCCTAGCAAGTTGTTAAAAATAACTGAGTTATAAAGAGAGAAATGTTGTTGCTGCTAATAGCTGTTGTATTGCCCGGATAATTGATTAATAAAAGTAAATAAAGAAGTAATAATTTTAACATTGACTCTAATTCATGATAATTTTCAGAAATATCCGGGTTATGACAATATTAGACGATAAAGTTGGGTACTTACGTTATCATTGTAAATACCATATCTACATTACTGTTCGTAACAGACATAAGCAAAATACTAACGAAATATCAAGAAAGCATACCATAAATTATTTATTTTAAAAATTTAAATAAAAAGTGATCCATATGCATTAATATCAAAAGATGATATTCAAATCATAAATACTTATTTTAGCAAAAAAATCCAATATTAATTATTTTACTGAAGTATACAGGGTGGTATTACGAAAACTTCGACAGTATATTCTGCAGATAAAATAAGTAAAAAAGTACGTATAAATGTATGTTCAAAATGTTTAATTTCGGAGATACAGGGTGTAAGTTTATTAAGAAGTTTCATTTTTGTTTCGATTTTTTCCAAATAATTTTGTTCTGAAGTAACGTCAATATTTAAATGAAAATTGGTGTCTGGTTATATATATATATATATATATATATATATATATATATATATATATATATATATATATATATATATATATATATATATATATATATATATATATATATATATATATATATATATATATATATATATATATATATATATATATATAGAGTAGCATAGTTATATATATGCTGCTATATATATATATATATATATATATATATATATATATATATATATATATATATATATATATACCATATAACCATAAACCCACCCGGACCATATAATTGGTCCGGTGAGAGTTATTGATAAATTGACATGAAATTTGATTTTAATGTAAAATGACTTGTGGTAGGTGGCGCCAACTACATATTTTTTAACTGTTTGAAGAGTAATAACTTTTCGTCTGCACCTGTATAAAACTACTGAGTGAAAAAAATATACATTTCCCTGATTTTTTCTTTTTTTCTTTTTCGAGCAACCGTTCTCAAGATATTTAGAACGGTAATAGTCAATACACATGTCATTATCGACAAAAAATAAATATGTTGAGTAGATAGATGAAAGTTTATTTGACTGAAATGGTAAATTTGAGAACTTTTTATTTTTTAAATTAATCATAAATCTTTCATTGAAAAATGATGATAAAACAGTTTCTGTTGAACTTTAGGCACAAAACATTTTAAATGTATGATTTCAGTTCAATAATAACTATTTAGTCAAGATGTTCAATTTATGTCAATGATGACAGGTATTGATAATTTAGATTTCAAATATCTCGAGAACCATTACTCGTAACAATTTTTACAGAGATACCTTTTTGCGTAAAAACGTCGTAAATATATATTTTTTACTCAGTAGTTTTGTATACAGGTACGCACGAAAAGTTATTACACTTCAAACCAGTTAAAAAATATGTAGATGGCGCCCTCTACCAGTAGGAGTCATATTGACATCAAAATCAAATTTCCCATGTCAAAAAACTCGCAGACACCAATTTTATCAAAATATTGACGTTACAGAAATTATTTCGAAACTTAAACTAAAGCTCTAGTCTAAAACTAAACGTTTGATGACTGTTATGAAACAGTGTCTTACTTTCCTCAAAAGTTGGTGATAACTTTTAATACAAAGTTCAAAATATAGTCTGTCAACCCTGAGAGTAAGAGTTGTGGTCTCTCATTTTAATTCACAGTAAATAGTAAATCTTTTCTGTAATTTTTGGAATGTCATTTGTCGAGATCTTAATATATTTTTAAACCACATAATAATATATTTCACCCTGAATTCAATCCTGCCAAAAACCTCCAGCACGCTTGTCCGGGCTCTTGCGACGTCTGCCGACGCATTCTCGTGCTCGCGATGCCTCCCCGAACCCGCCCGAACTTCTCGTCGTCGTCGCGTCGACCCGAAAGCTTCCACACTGCGGGCCGGGTGCGAAATCACCAGCGTTTCGTCGAGCAGGAGTTTCAAAGCCGGAAAAAACGCGCACAGGCCACGCCAAAACGTCACCATGTCCGGCTACAGGCACCATTGAGCTAGTCCGAGTGCGGTCGTGGTCAAAAGTCCGGTAAAGCCACAGTGCGTTTTGTGCTTTTTACTATACGACGTGGCCGTAGCCGATAGGAACGCGAGCCCATGTGACGGACGTTGGATTTTAATCGTACCACTTTAACGAAAATGGAGAGATGTTGTTTTAATTACTTGATAAAAAAGGTTGGTACTTGCCTGATCAAACCATATCAAACCAAAAGGATTGCAACTAGGATTAGTGTTAAAGCATTGACCTCTTTTCTGACAGTATACTTCTGTCTCTGTCTTTTCGGTGTGAAAGATTTTTTACCGACAGTTGCTCTTTTATAAAGAATTCGTGTTTTAATAAACATGCTAGGCGCGTGTATTGTTAGTAGTAATGAAATAACATTCTATAAATAATTACTTAAGTTATTTTTAGACAAATTAAATAGAATATAACTAGCGTTTATTAATCATAATGTTTTTATCAGTACTAGTACATCTGAAAGAGTTTCATTCATAATTCGTGATGTTATGATTCACACACCCATTTTAATTTCGTCTAAAAATCTTACCCAAAGGTACTAGTGCAAATACATAACCACATATTTCATTCATAAACCCCTCAGATAACAAAATTGAACATTTTGTTATAGTGAGATACTTTACTTTGTTATACTTTACTTTGTTCCTTAGTTTTATTGACGTTATTTTATATCATCCTAATTAATATTTATTATAGGTTAGGTTTAGTTAATGCTTTTGCTATGTTATTTTATTCTAACTCTTTAATAATTTATTATTTATATAATTGCTACATAGAGCATCTTATGCATAGCTCAAACATAACCTAGATACTAAGAGGTGTAGTGTATTAAAGAGAACTTATCTAGTATATAAATAATAATTTTAAAATACAAAGAGACTATGACATTTTTGGTTTAATATAAATATTAACGTTTTCAATCAATTTTTTACGCAAAATATTTTTATGTTTTTTACACGGCTTACAGAGTCACTGTCCTTGAACCTGAATTTTACTACTTTGACAAAATTGAGATATGACACTTTAGTCGTTTAATAAAAAGGTTTGCATCGTTCTCTATAACCCTAAAAATATAGCTAGAATTAGTCCTCAAGCACTGACCTATTATTTTTGACAAATTATATGCTTCTATTTCTGTCTGATAATGTGTCTCTTAATATCAAGTATTGTATTTTTATGGGATGTTGCCAGAACATGTCTTGTTAATAATAAAGTATCTCACACATTTAGAATAAGTTATAAAAAAAGTATTATTACTTGTTTTCGTTAAAACTTTTCGAGTATCATATTGTGAAAAGTTTTTATTCATAATTTGTGATGTTGTGATGAACATTCTTTCTGTTTTTCATTTTAGTATCTTCTCAGCTGATGAAGAAATCGAACATTTTGTTTCAGTTCTTTTAGTTAATAATTGATTTTATATTTTATGGACTCATTTTTTTGAAACAACACAAATATATTAATTTTTGTGGGTATAAATGACAATATTAAAGAGTCATTTTTGCAACTAAGCAAAAAGCATGCTCCATTTATGCCTGGGTATAAATGTAATGCATTTTACGCCTAAGCACAAAAGTACAAAAATGTATTCGTTTTTTCGGTATGAGAAATTTTTACCGAGAATTGCTCTTTTATAAAAATTCGTGTTTTAATAGACATGCCAGGCGCGTGTATTGGTGCTAATAAAATAACATTCTATAAATAATTAGTTAAAGTTATTTTATACAAATTTTATCTATTTAATAATTAACTAGTGTTTATTAATCATAATATGTTTTGTCACTACTAGTATATCTGAAAGAGTTTCATTCATGATTTGTGATATTAGGATACACACACCCATTTTAATTTCATCTAAAATCTTACCCAAAGATTCTAAATTCAAATACATAAACACATATTTCATTCATAAACCCCTCAGATAACAAAGAAATTGAACATTCTCTTATAGTGAGATATTTTACTTTGTTATTGATTCTTCAGTTTATTGACGTTATTTTATATCATCTAATTAATATTTATTATAGGTTAGTTATAGGTACTAACTCTATAATAAATTATTATTTACTATAATTGAGACTTTGAGTATCCTATGCATAGCTCTAAAAACATAACCTAGATATTAAGAGGTTGTAGTGTATTAAAGAGAACTTATCTAGTATTTAACTAATAATTTTAAAATACAATGAGACTATGAACAAAATATTGTGGGTTTAATATAAATAAGTATTAACGTTTTGCGAAATCTATTTAAAATAATCAATTTTTTATCAAAATGTTTTTATTTTTTTTTACACAACCTAAAACGTAACTGTCCTTGAACCTGCATTTTACTACTTTGACAAAATGGAGATACATATGTCACTGAGTTATTTAATAAAAAAGGTTTGCATCGTTCTACTATAACCCGTAGTTAGAATTAGTCCTACAGCATTGACCTGTTTTTGATGAATTATAAGATTCTACTTATTTTCGTCTGAGTCTCTAATATCCAGAAATTGTATTTTATGAGAAGTTGCTGGAACATGGCTTGTTAATAAACAAGTAGCTCACACATTTAGGATAAATTATAAAAATTATTAATTGTTTTCGTTAAAACTTTGCAGTATCATATTGTGAAAAATTTTATTCATAATTTGTGATGTTACGATGAACATCTTTTTTTCGTTTATTTATCGTTCATTATCTTCTAGCTGATGAAGAAATGGAACATTTTGTTCAGTTCTTCTACTTAGTTATTAATTTTATATTTTTATGGACTCAAGAATATATCACTTTAATTAACTTTTTATTATTTATCACTTCAATTAACGAATATTCAATTCTCTAATAAATATGACAATATCCTCCAATGAAAATCCGAGTTGCTTAACTCTAATAATTCTAATTCTGAGCTAGCAAAAGAACTAAATGTTATTCCGTTATTCAGAAGCTATAGACTTATCGATAAAAATATGCATGAACATTTACTTCCTAGCACACAACCAGAGGATATTGGAACACAGGCAGTATCAACTTTTATTATAATACTTTTCTTAGCTTTAAATAAATGTTTTTTAGTTTATGCGATACTTAACTTTTTTTCTCACACAGTCTCACCACAAAAGTTTCACTTTTACTCCTAATAAAACAATATACTATTAGTATATAATTCTAATGAACGTGTTCCTGTTAATGATTACTAAATTATGCTTTAGGATGAGTGAGAATTATAAATAAAACATAATTTATCAACTGAAATGTTCTGGTAAAGTTTCAAGCATTTTTCAATTTGACAAAATAAAAGACCGTTTTAAATTAACAGCATTTAAAACAGCTCAATACAATCCCACTAAAGCCCTTAAAAAGTCCTTAAGTAACAAAAATAATTTCAACTAGGACTAAGTCCTAAAGCATTGACCTATTTTCTAATAGATTCCATGCTGTTGTCTCTGTCTTTTTATGCAACGGAGCTGTTTAACAAAAAATAAAGCTTTAATAGTTTTTTGAACATGTAATCTATTATTAAAAGATAGGTAGCTAACTGTCTCTATAATTGAGAGTAAAGTTGATTTGGATAAATAAAGAAGAAGAAATAAAACATGTCATATAACTAGCTCTCTAATACAGTGTTTTTTTTTTTAGTACAGTGTGTAAATTGTTTCATTAATAATTTATAATGTTATGATGCACACCCATTTTGTTCTCTAATATCTTTTTGCAACGATTTCTCTCTTTTTACTCTCTCTTTACACGTATCTATACAAAATTACGCGTTTATTATTCATTAACCTTTCGGTCAACTAAGCAAATAAAACATTTTGTTATAATTTGCTACTTTTCAAGGTTATGGACTTTAATTTATATAATTTTCAACAAAATAAAAATTTAATAATAAAATATATTTTAGAAAAAAAACATAATTCACATCTCTCTTTGATGTATTTTATTCTTTTTATTATTATTTTTAAAGAGATACATTAATATGTATGTCAATACACCAGTACGTTTCAGTTGCTAAATTATGTTTTAGAGTCACTAATGGAACATGTATAATTCTCAATCATCTAAAGGACAATTTAGTAAACATTTACAAAAACATGTCTATTAGTAACAAAAGAATAATTAAACTAAAATTAAAAGAAGCGAGAATCTCTAAAAATAATAAAAGGGGCCTTTTTAATTCAATCTAATAAAAATAAATGTATTGCTCATGCATCTGTAGATGTTAGTAATGTATGGCAATCGCTTCTTTGATTTTAAAGAACATAACATACGTAAAATTTAAAAATAATCATACAGAGAGTTTGGGGCTTTTTGGTTTTTACCTTATTAAGGAATTGTTAACAGGTAGTAATTGTTAATTTTGAAGTTTAATTTGATATAATGTCATTTTAACAGAACGTCGACGGTTTCTTGTAGACGTATCTATTTTAAAAAAGTAAAGTGTTCTCGAATAGTTGAACTTAATTATTTTAAATAGTTTTTTTTATTCTTTGTATTTTTTTGCTTCTGACGACGGAAGAGATAAACGTTCCGAAACTTTTAAGCATTTTTTTCTTTGTTAGGCAAATTTGTATAACTGTAAACATAACTTGTGACAAGCAGTATTTTCTTGCAGTGCGGTGGCGAAATACCCATAAAGGATTTTTTGGAGAGATGTCCATTAGAATTAAACTAATAGTATATTGTTTTCTTACGTGCAAAAAATGAAAACTTTTTGTGGTGAGGCCCTACGTTTATTTATAATACGTGATGTTGATAATAACATGACGTTATTATGAATAAAATTTGTCTAATATGATACTGAAAATTTTAATGAAAAGATGTCATATTTTTATAATTTGTCATAAATGTGTCAGCTCATTATTATTAACAAGCTATGTTCCTGCAACGTTTCATGGAATAAAATTTTCTTTTTCCTAATAGTCTAAGAGCTAGCAACGTTTTCGAGAAAGTATTTTAAGACGTTTGGCTCTTTGATATATCTTTTACTATGCTCTCTAGAACAGCATGCGGCCCGTCTGGCTGCCGATACCCGTTGCGTTCACTACTGCGCATCGGAAGAAGATCCTATATTTTTATTAATTTAGTCCTATGAATTCTAGTATTGAATATAAGTCGAACATGTCTCCATAGCGCAGTGCGTAGAGTTTCCGACCACGTACCGATGATTCAGAGTTCGAATCCGGGTCAGGTCAAATACTTTTTTATTTTATTTTCGTTTATATTCTGATAGTAAAGTATTAAATAATTCTGGTAATTAAATAAAAACAAATATTTAATACTTTACTATCAGAATATAAACGAAAATAAAATAAAAAAAGTCTTTGCCCCGACCCGGATTCGAACTCGTGGTCGGAAACTCTACGCACTGCGCTATGGAGACATGTTCGATTTATATTCAATACTAGAATTTAAAGGACTAATAAAAATATAGGATCTTCTTTCAATGCGCAGTAGGGAACGCAACGTTTACCGGCAGCCAGACGGGCCGCATGCTGTTCTAGAGAGCATAGTAAAGATATAAAAAGAGCTTCAGACGTCTTAAAATACTTGTTTTCGGACGTTGCTAGCTCTTAATACTAAAGTTTTCTTTTTTTCAAAGTATTTATAATTCTACCTAATTTCTCTAATTTTTAATGAAAAGAATAGGAATGCAAATTTAAAATAATTATAAATAAAAAATGTTTATACCTCCGTGAGGTGGATTCATCTCTTCAAAAAAAGTTCTATGAGTTTCGCCACAGTAAGAAAATCTACAAAGCAAAAATAGTTATTTTTGTAACCACTGCTGCATTAATCCAGCGGAGACCAGATTGTCAACAGTGATTTACTAATATAAAATAAAATTCTCATTGAACTTATTGCCCTTCTTTTTTAAATTCCAATTAAGACTTATAAAACTGTATAAGTTAGATTTTTCTATAAAACCATAATGCTTTGGCGTGCTTTGAAGGTAATAAACGTTTAAAAGCATTTTTAAAATGTGTGCTCTAGAAATTTGAGATTGAATGTCGGAAATTTGAGGAGGAAGCCAAAGCACTTGACTGTCTCGTACATAAACTAAAAGCTCCACATTACTCCTAAAATAGTTTTAAAAAGACTAAAATATTTTAACTAAAGTATTCTGGTGTGTGTTGTGGAAAAGTATGGCATATTTTGCTATTTCTGTAAAAACTGTAGAAAATGCTGTAAGTGTTCAAATACCATCATTTAAATTATTTTTTAACAAAAGAATTGTTATTTATTAGTAATTAGCTGATCCGGCTAATCTTATACCTCCTAACTGTGAAATGAAAGTTTTTTTTTCAATTGTATGATTATTAAGATCGGAATAAGACCAATTGATTTGATAGTTATTTGTTTTTATATTTCTGTTTGCATTTTTCTGGATTTGATCTTTCTAGATTTGAACAATGCTATTTACCCACTATTTTCCATTGAATTATCGTTTTATAATGTATGTCACTGACTTGCAGTGGATATTTATTACAGTTATTTCATACAGGGGCCGGCAATAGTGTGTCACGTCGGGCATCTGTACGCTGTATCTGTATCTACCTCTATACTAGGATGTATTTTGGGAAAATACCTCTACAGGTTGCAACAAAAAAGTGTGTGGATCGGGATATTTTTTTTTAAATGGGACTCCCTGTATATTATTGCATTTTTGGCTTCCTTTCAATGAGTAAAAATAAGTACAAAAGAGTAAATGAACACGCCAATGTTCATTTACTTTGCTTCTTTCTAAAATATCTTAGAATTACTTATTTCTAATTCTAAGATATCTTTAAATACGTTTTGATACTTTCAGAGATAATAATAAATAAAATAAAAATATATATTTTTTAGCTTTAAAAAAAAATATTAAAAATACAAGGACTGTCCTGAAATCAAAACTATATTAGGCATTTACTTTAGATGGTCTGTACTTACTGTCCTATAAATATCGTAATCTTAAATCATACAGGGTATTCAAAATTCTTCGCCAAACTTTCTAAAATATAAAATAAATTTTCTTTGTTTTTTTTAAATGTAACACCCTGTATATTATATCTTTAGTAGATGGAGAATTAAAAAATGATTTTTTTTTGTACTCTAAAATGAAACCAAAAATTGAAATACTCTAATTTCAAATTTTTAAACAGTTTCGCAGATATTTGCGGTTATATATTTCATATGGCATATTCCCCAGTAAAAAAAAATCAAAGCCACCTAATGATTTTTCTCTCGTATATTTTACCGTTGAAAGAATCCTACATTTCTAACAGTTTAGCAGATATTCGCGATATTTAAGGCGCATTCTCACCACTTGTGTACTTGATAAACATTTGTAATTGCTATACAGGGAATACACGGTGCGCCGGGCATCTGTACTAGAATATCTAAGTTATTTATTATAGGAACTACGACGGCACTCCCGCCAGACTCTGTAGGCCAATAAAAAATACTTGCCAAGTACACTAGTAGTGAGAACGCGCCATAGCTCTTTCAGTAGTAAAATAATGATTAACAGTGCCGCTCTTTTTTTATTTAAAACGTTTAAAAATATATTATAGGGCAGTGGCGGATTAAGCCTGTCGGGGGCCCGGGGCGGCGAAACTAAATGTGGCCCCGGGTCTGTTTAGATAATGATATAGTTCTAATGCACACTTTAGTTTAGTTAGAAGTTAGATAATGATATAGATAATGATATAATTCTAATGCACATTTTAGAATTAGTTAGAAGTTTCTAGAGAACTACAATATCTAGATATGAGATGTTGTTCATATCATTGTTTCACAATGAGATCTATCGATTAAAAATATTTTCAATATGGGGGCACTTTCGGAAGTACCGGAAGTTGACAGCAACTTTCTTATTTTAAATGAGAGACCCCATTTTTTATTACATATTTAAATTCTCTGTAAAATTTTATGAGAATTTTGGTATTAAACACTCTATACCTAACGTTAACCGTTTTTGAGAAAAGAAAATTATAATTTTTGGAGGAAAAAAACTGCCTGTCAAAAATATGTATATAGCCTAAACGTCAAATTTAGTGTGATTGCCACAGCCACTGTACCATAAAGAGAAGACATGTGGATATCTATCGAATTAAATTGTCGAATGTCATATAATAATGGCCGCAGCTGTCATGAAATTGGGCGATTAAAAAATTATCATAGGTAAATCATTTTTTCAAATTTTTTTTTTTTTTTTTTTTTTTTTTTTTTTTTTTTTTTTTTTGACTATACATGTTTCTCTACCTAAAATAAATCGTTTTTAAGTTATTTAAGATTTAGCTTTAAGGCGTATATTTTCGATTTTAACCAGTC